>NC_053024.1:545786186-546043151 GCF_003073215.2 Triticum urartu | reverse complement strand
TACTTTATTGCTAACCGTTAGCTGTAGTAGTAGAAGTAATAGATGACGTGACAACTTCATGGAGACACGATGATGGAGATCATGATGATGGAGATCATGGTGTCATGCCGGTGACAAGATGATCATGGAGCCCCAAGATGGAGATCAAAGGAGCTATATGATAGTGGCCATATCATGTCACTATTATTTGATTGCATGTGATGTTTATCATGTTTATACATCTTGTTTACTTAGAACGACAGTAGTAAATAAGATGATCCCTCATAATAATTTCAAGAAAGTGTTCCCCCTAACTGTGCACCATTGTGACAGTTCGTTGTTTCAATGCACCACGTGATGATCGGGTGTTTGATTCAAACGTTCACATACAACGGGGGTAAGACAGATTTACACGTGCAAACACTTAGGTTGACTTGACGAGCCTAGCATGTGTATAGACATGGCCTCGGAACACAGAAGACCGAAAGGTCGAGCATGAGTCGTATAGAAGATACGATCAACATGAAGATGTTCACCGACGTTGACTAGTCCGTCTCACGTGATGATCGGACACGGCCTAGTTGACTCGGATCATGTTATACTTAGATGACTAGAAGAGGGATGTCTATTTAAGTGGGAGTTCATAAGATGAACTTAATTATCCTGAACATAGTCAAAAGGGATTTTGCAAATTATGTCATAGCTCGTGCTTTAGTTCTACTGTTTAGATATGTTCCTAGAGCAAAATTAGTTGAAAGTTGATAGTAGCAATTATGCGGACTAGGTCCGTAAACTGAGGATTGTCCTCATTGCTTCTTAGAAGGCTTATGTCCTTAATGCATCGCTCAGTGTGCTGAACCTCGAACGTTGTCTGTGGATGTTGCGAACATCTGACATACACATTTTGATAACTACGTGATAGTTCAGTTAAACGGCTTAGAGTTGAGGCACCGAAGACGTTTTGAAACGTCGCGAAACATATGAGATGTTTCGAGGGCTGAAATTGGGATTTCAGGCTCGTGCCCACGTCAAGAGGTATAAGACCTCCGACGATTTTCTTAGCCCACAAACTAAGGGAGAAAAGCTCAATCGTTGAGCTTGTGCTCAGATTGTCTGAGTACAACAATCATTTGAATCGAGTGGGAGTTGATCTTCCAGATGAGATAGTGATGTTTCTCCGAAGTCATTACCACCAAGCTACTAGAGCTTCGTGATGAACTATAATATATCAGGGACATATATGATGATCTTTGAGATATTCGTGATGTTTGACACCACGAAAGTAGAGATCAAGAAGGAGCATCAATTGTTGATGGTTGGTGAAACCACTAGTTTCAAGAAGGGCAAGGGCAAAAAGGGATGCTTCATGAAACGGCAAATCAGCTGCTGCTCTAGTGAAGAAACCCAAGGTTGAACCCAAACCCGAGACTAAGTGCTTCTGTAATAAGGGGAACAGCCACTGGAGCAGAATTACCCTAGATACTTGGTAGATGAGAAGGCTGGCAAGGTCGATAGAAGTATATTGGATATACATTGTGTTGATGTGTACTTTACTAGTACTCCTAGTAGCACCAGGGTATTAGATACCGGTTCGGTTGCTAAGTGTTAGTAACTCGAAATAAAAGCTACGGAATAAACGGAGACTAGCTAAAGGTGAGATGACGATATGTGTTGGAAGTATTTCCAAGGTTGATCAAATATCGTGCGCTCCCTCTACCGTCGAGATTGGTATTAAAACCTAAATAATTGTTATTTGGTGTTTGCGTTGAGCATAGACATGACTGGATTATGTCTATCGCAATACGGTTATTCATTTAAGGAGAATAATGGTTACTCTGTTTATTTGAATAATACCTTCAATGGTCTTACGCCTAAAATGAATGGTTTATTGAATCTCGATCGTAGTAATACACATGTTCATGCCAAAAGATATAGGATAGTAATGATAGTACCACCTACTTGTGGCACTGCCACGTAAGTCATATCAGTATAAAACGCATGAAGAAGCTCCATGTTGATGGATCTTTGGGCTCACTCGTTTTTGAAAAGTTTGAGGCATGCGAACCATGTCTATTGGTGTATATGCATGAAGAAACTCCATGCAAATGGAGCGTTTGGACTCACTTGATTTTGAATCACTTGAGACACGCAAATCATACCACATGGGCAAGATGACTGAAAGCCTCGTTTTCAGTAAAATGGAACTAGAAAGCAACTTGTTGGAAGTAATACATTTTGATGTGTGCAGTCCAATAAGTGCTGAGGCATGTAGTGGATATCGTTATGTTCTTACTTCACAGATGATTTGAGTAGATGTTGAGTATATTTACTTGATGAATCACGAGTCTGAATTATTGAAAGGTTCAAGTAATTTCAGGGTGAAGTTGAAAGATCGTCGTGACAAGAGGATAAAATATCTATGATATGATCATAGAGATGAATATATGAATTACGAGTTTGGCACAGAATTAAGACATTGTGGAAATTGTTTCACAACTAATACAGCCTGGAACACCATAGTGTGATGGTGTGTCTGAACATCATAACTGCACCCTATTGGATATGATGCATACCATGATGTTTCTTATCGAATTACCACGATAGTTTATGGGTTAGGCATTAGAGACAACCACATTCACTTTAAATAGGGCACCACGTAATTCCGATGATATGACACCGTATGAACTATGGTTTAGAGGAACCTAAGCTATCATTTCTTAAAAGTTTGGGGTTGCGACGCTTATGTGAAAAAGTTTCAGGCTGATAAGCTCAAACCCAAAGCGGATAAATGCATCTTCATAGAATACCCAAAACAGTTGGGTATACCTCCTATCTCAGATTCGAAAGCAATAAGGGATTGTTTCTAGAATCGGGTCCTTTCTCGAGGAAAAGTTTCTCTCGAAAGAATTGAGTGGGAGGGTGGTGGAGACTTGATGAGGTTATTGAACCGTCTCTTCAACTAGTGTGTGGCAGGGCACAGGAAGTTGTTCCTGTGGCACCTACACCAATTGAAGTGGAAGCTTATGATAGTGATCATGAAACTTCAGATCAAGTCACTACCAAACCTCGTGGGATGACAAGGATGCGCACTACTTCAGACTGGTACGTAATCCTGTCTTCAAAGTCATGTTGCTAGACAACAATGAACCTACGAGCCATGGAGAAGCGATGGTGGGCCCGGATTCCGATAAATGGCTCGAGGCCATAAAATCCGAGAGAGGATCCATGTATGGAAACAAAGTGTAGACTTTGACAGAACAGCTCAATGGTCATAAGGCTGTTGAGTGCAGATGGATTTTAAAAGGAAGACGGACAATGATGGTAAATGTCACCATTAAGAAAGCTCGACTTGTCGTTAAGATGTTTTCCGACAAGTTCAAAGAGTTGACTACGATGAGACTTTCTCACTCGTAGCGATGCTAAGAGTCTGTTGGAATTATATTAGCGATTACTGCATTATTTATGAAATCTTGCAGATATGATGTCAAAACATTGTTTCCTCGATGATTTTCTTGAGGAAAGGTTGTATGTGCTACAACCAGAAGGTTTTGTCAATCCTGAAAGATGCTAATAAGTATGCAAAGCTCCAGCAATCCTTCTAAGGACTGGAGTAAGCATCTCGGAGTTGGAATGTATGCTTTGATGATGATCAAAGATTTTGGGTTTATACACAGTTTATGAGAAACTTGTATTTCCAAAGAAGTGAGTGGGAGCACTATAGAATTTCTGATGAGTATATGTTGTTGACATATTATGGATCAGAAATGACGTAGAACTTCTGGAGAGCATATAGGGTTATTTGGAAAGTGTTTTTCAATGGAAAGCCTGGATTAAGCTACTTGAACATTGAGCATCAAGATCTATAAGAATAGATCAAAACACTTAATGGTACTTTCAAATGAGCACATACCTTGACATGATCTTGAAGGTGTTCAAGATGGATCAGTCAAAGAAGGAGTTCTTGCCTGAGTGGTAAGGTATGAAGTTAAGACTTAAAGCTCGACCATGGCAGAATAGAGAGAAAGGACGAAGGTCGTCCCCTATGCTTAAGACATAGGCTCTACAATATGCTGTGCTGTGTACCGCACCTGAAGTGTGCCTTGCCATGAGTCAGTCAAGGGGTACAAGAGTGATCCAAGAATGGATCGCAGGACAGCGGTCAAAGTTATCCTTAGTAACTAGTGGACTAAGGAATTTTCTCGATTATGGAGGTGATAAAGAGTTCGACGTAAAGAGTTACGTCGATGCAAGCTTAACACCTATCCGGATAGCTCTGAGTAGAGATGTCGGATACGTATAATGGAGCAACAATTTAGAATAGCTCCAAGTAGAACAGTTATTTGGAATAGCTCCAAATAGAACGTGGTAGCTACATCTAGGAGATGACATAGAGATTTGTAAAGCACACACGGATCTGAAAGGTTCAGACCCGTTGACTAAAACCTCTCTCACAAGCAACATGATCAAACCCAGAACTCATTGAGTGTTAATCACATAGTGATGTGAACTAGATTATTGATTCTAGTAAACTCTTTGGATGTTGGTCACATGGCGATGTGACCTGTGAGTGTTAATCACATGGCGATGTGAACTAGATTATTGACTCTAGTGCAAGTGGGAGACTGTTGGAAATATGCCCTAGAGGCAATAATAAATTGATTATTATTATATTTCCTTGTTCATGATAATCTTTTATTATCCATGCTAGAATTGTATTGATAGGAAACTCAGATACATGTGTGGATACATAGACAACACCATGTCCCTAGTAAGCCTCTAGTTGACTAGCTCGTTGATCAATAGATGGTTACGGTTTCCTGACCATGGACATTGGATGTCATTGATAACGGGATCACGTCATTAGGAGAATGATGTGATGGACAAGACCCAATCCTAAGCATAGCACAAGATCGTGTAGTTCGTATGCTAAAGCTTTTCTAAATGTCAAGTATCATTTCCTTAGACCATGAGATTGTGCAACTCCTGGATACAGTAGGAGTGTTTTGGGTGTGCCAAACGTCACAACGTAACTGGGTGACTATAAAGGTACACTACGGGTATCTCCGAAAGTGTCTGTTGGGTTGGCACGAATCGAGACTGGGATTTGTCACTCCATGTAAACGGAGAGGTATCTCTGGGCCCACTCGGTAGGACATCATCATAATGTGCACAATGTGATCAAGGAGTTGATCACGGGATGATGTGTTACGGAACGAGTAAAGAGACTTGCCGGTAACGAGATTGAACAAGGTATCGGGATACCGACGATCGAATCTCGGGCAAGTATCGTACCGCTAGACAAAGGGAATTGTATACGGGATTGATTAAGTCCTTGACATCGTGGTTCATCTGATGAGATCATCGTGGAACATGTGGGAGCCAACATGGGTATCCAGATCCCGCTGTTGGTTATTTACTGGAGAGTCATCTCGGTCATGTCTGCATGTCTCCCGAACCCGTAGGGTCTACACACTTAAGGTTCAGTGACGCTAGGGTTATAGAGATATTAGTATGCGGTAACCTGACAGTTGTTCGGAGTCCCGGATGAGATCCCGGACATCACGAGGAGTTCCGGAATGGTCCGGAGGTAAAGAATTATATATAGGAAGTGCTATTTCGGCCATCGGGACAAGTTTCGGGGTCACCGGTATTGTACCGGGACCACCGGAAGGGTCCCGGGGGTCCACCGGGTGGGGCCACCTGCCCCGGGGGGCCACATGGGCTGTAGGGGGTGCGCCTTGGCCTATATGGGCCAAGGGCACCAGCCCCTAGAGGCCCATGCGCCAAAGGGACAAGAGGAGGGGAGAGTCCTAAAGGGGGAAGGCACCTCCGAGGTGCCTTGGGGAGGATGGACTCCTCCCCCCCTTGGCCGCACCCTTCCTTGGAGGAAGGGGCAAGGCTGCGCCCTCCCCCTCTCCCTTGGCCCTATATATAGTGGGGGGAAGGGAGGGCAACCATACCTAAGGCATGGCGCCTCGCTCTCCCTCTCGTGACACATCTCCCTCCTCCCGCAGCGCTTAGCGAAGCCCTGTTGGAATCCCGCTACTTCCACCACCACGCCGTTGTGCTGCTGGATCTCCATTAACCTCTCCTTCCCCCTTGCTGGATCAAGAAGGAGGAGACATCGCTGCTCCGTACGTGTGTTGAACACGGAGGTGCCGTCCGTTCGGCGCTAGGATCATCGGTGATTTGGATCACGACGAGTACGACTCCATCAACCCCGTTCTCTTGAATGCTTCCGCGCGCGATCTACAAGGGTATGTAGATCCACTCCTCCCTCGTTGCTAGTTGACTCCATAGATTGATCTTGGTGAGACGTAGGAAAATTTTGAATTTATGCTACGTTCCCCAACACAAAGAACTAGCTCCAATTCATCAATGTAATGTAGGCATGTATTCCGTATATAGTCATACGTGCTTATGGAAAAGAACTTGCATGACATCTTTTGTCCTACCCTCCCGTGGCAGCGGGGTCCTATTGGAAACTAAGGGATATTAAGGCCTCCTTTTAATAGAGAACCGGAACAAAGCATTAGCACATAGTGAATACATGAACTCCTCAAACTATGGTCATCACCGGGAGTGGTCACGATTATTGTCACTTCGGGGTTGCCGGATCATAACACATAGTAGGTGACTATAGACTTGCAAGATAGGATCTAGAACTCGCATATATCCATGGAAACATAATAGTTTCAGATCTGAAATCATGGCACTCGGGCCCTAGTGACAAGCATTAAGCATAGCAAAGTCATAGCAACATCAATCTCAGAACATAGTGGATACTAGGGATCAAACCCTAAGAAAACTAACTCAATTACATGATAAATCTCATCCAACCCATCACCGTCCAGCAAGCCTACGATGGAATTACTCACGCACGGCGGTGAGCATCATGAAATTGGTGATGGAGGATGGATGATGATGACGACCGCGACGAATCCCCCTCTCCGGAGCCCCGAACGGACTCCAGATCAGCCCTCCCGAGAGGTTTTAGGGCTTGGCGGTGGCTCCGTATCGTAAAACGCGATGACTTCTTCTCTCTGATTTTTTTTCTCATCGAAACTCAATATATAGAGTTGGAGTTGGAGTTGGCGTTGGAGGGTCTCCAGGGGGGCCACGAGGTAGGGGGGCGCGCCCTAGGGGGGCGCCCCCCACCCTTGTGGAAAGGGTGTGGGCCCCTTGGTCTTCATATTTGGCAAGGATTTTTTATTATTTTTTCTAAGACCTCCCGTGGAGTTTCAGGTCATTTCGAGAATATTTGTTTTCTGCACATAAAACAACACCATGGTAATTTTGTTGAAAACAGCGTCAGTCCGGGTTAGTTCCATTCAAATCATACAAATTAGAGTCCAAAACAAGGGCAAAAGTGTTTGGAAAAGTAGATACGACGGAGACGTATCAGCAGCCTCTTTGGGTTCAGATTCCAAAGGTACTTGAGTAGAGGCTCTGGCTTTAGACATGGGAATTCTCTTTGCAGGTAATTTGGTCTTCATACCAGGCTTAGTTGCAGTAGCAGTGCTATATTCTTTTTAACCACTTTCTTCTTGGAAGTGGCCTTATCCTCAACTGCCACATAGTCTTCATCCTCAGATTCAGAAGTTCTCTTCTTTCTGGCCCTGGTGGCAGCCTTTGGCAGATTGCTTGGTGTGCTCCTGCTGCCATCATCTGAGCTGCTAGAGGGACTAGTGCCCTCACTCAAGTGAACCTGATCCTCTGACTTGTTCTGGCTGTCACTTTGATCAGACATATTGCAATCTATGACAACTGACCCTGTGAATAGATTATAGATGAGGTAGAGTGGATGAGCATCACAAAATACAGAGGTTTTTGCAAAAGAATGAATCAAAAACTTAGTTTTAGTTTTCCTCAGAAAGCATTTCGGAACAACCGATTTGTAAACTCGGTGATACCGAAGCAGCTTTTGGAACCTAAACTAGTGAACTCGGCCAGACCGAGTCACAGTTCGGTGGCACCGAGACTGCTAGGGTTTCACAAAGTCCTGAACTCGGTCGCACCGATTTGAAATTCTCGGTCAGACCGAGAATCGCATGTGCAATGGCCTGAGCCAAATCGGTGGTACCGAGTTCCACAACTCGGTTGTTCTGAGATGGTTTCGGCGGAAACCTAACCCTAAATTTTCAAATCATCTCTAATCTACGGAGTGTTTTGACTGGATAAGATAGTTTCAATCGTGGCAAGATCCATGGCGAACACAATGTGCTAAGAATCAGATAAGGATAGCACAGTGATCAAGTTCATACCCTAGTTCGGCGATGAACTTGCTACGGCGGCAACGGCGGGGATGATTCCTGTTGACGGCGGCGGAGACTAGCGGCAGGAGGCAACTGGCGATGAGGAGGACGATCCGGAGACCCTGGAGGCAGAGCGGGCTAAGCGCGGGCGAAAGAGTTCGAAGAAAATTTCCAAAATTTTGCCCGTGGGTATATATAGCCCGACCCTATTGGTGTGACCGAGTGGAACAACTCGGTGGCACCGAGATGCATAACTGCAAGCAGTTGCTGCAACTCGGTGTGACCAAAAAGTTCAAATCGGTTGCACCGAGATTGAAAACTAGATCGACTTAGTGATCTCGGTATGACCGAAATGGGTGAATCGGTCAGACCGAAATGCACAAAGAATTTTTGGAAGTTTAAGTCTATGACGAATCGGGGACTCCGAGTGCTCCTCACACAGAGTGGTTCGAATCTGACTTGATCAAATTTTGTGATGTAGCATGAATAGAGTTTGAGATGAGAAAAGCATAGATAGCTAGAGAAGGTTCTAGGCATTCTTGTCCATCCACTTGGCCAAAAGAAAAGTAAACCAATCAATCAAAACAACAAGTGGATGTCCTCGAATGAGTAAATTATGCAACCAACATGCTCACACAATAAAATGACAAATGAAATATGTGGCAAAGCATGCGCAAACAATTCTAGCATCTATCAAGCAATTGGTGATGACTGGGTCATCTATATATGAGTATATTGACTTAGGAGTCAAATGAGAACATTTGATCATAGGTCATACTCATCGTTTAAGCACAAGTGGGGTTACCACTTATACATAAAGCATTGTTGTGTTCACACCATTAGAGTTGCTTTAACTCAATTGTTAGAGTAAAGCTCCCCTAGATGTGAGATCCCCCCTAAGAGGGATGAACTAACCTTGGGTTTTGTCGATGATGACTTCATGCAGGTGTTGAAGATGTGGATGCTCTATGTTGATGTAGATCATTGGGAGCTATCCTTTGGAGTGAGTTGCACTTTCAATACCTACACGGGTTATTCCCACAAGGAACAAACAAGGATATCCATAGACATAGAGTTATGCACACACAAGATGATTTCTATGAAAGCTTTAGGTTACCTTGTCCCTTGTCTTACCAACAAGAGGGTTTGTGACTCCTTGAACTAGTGCAAGATGTGGAAGTTGATTGCACTTGTTCTTGCCAAAATGATAAGAGTGAAGTACGTTGGCGGAGTCACCCTCAAGAACTCTCTAGTTCTTCTTCTTCTTTGGGATCCACACCATCTTGATGGGAATCCTCGGAGTTGTAGTTGTACTTGATGAAGTGGAACTTGATGTAGTCTTGGGAACCCACTTGACCAAGGCCTTAGGAGCTTCTTAAAATGCATCAATTTCCTCTTGAAGCTTGTCCTTGCCTTTTTGCTTGTGGTCTTGTGGTGGAAGATTATCTTGAGCTTGTGTCCCTTTAAAAGAAGTAGGATCATACTTCTCTTGTTGAGGAACAAACTTCGTCTTGGGGTATTGATATTCTTCCCACTCAACTCCATTGGCATTGAACTTTCATTCAAAACCAATACCTTGATTCTTCCGGTGCCTTCCTTGCTTGCGTACAATTTCCTCGAATTGCTTACTCCCGGCAAGGCTCTTGTAAACACCTTTCTCTATAATTCCCTTCAATAAGCTATTTTCTTGCTCAAGTGTAACTTGGCTAAGAGAATCATTAGTGGAATCAAGAGAACTACTAGAAGCAACAATATTGGATTTAGCATGATTATTGTTACTACTAGAAGAAGAATCCTTCTTGTTCTTGTTACTAGACTTGATTTGAGGCATGTAAGTGGATAAGAGTAAACACTTGGCAATGTAAGAAGAACTTTTCTTGCGAAGATCATCATTGATCGCCTTTAAGAACTCATGCTCTTGCTCAAGGTTGAGCTTTTCAAAACGTAATTTCTCGTTCTCAATGATCTCCTAAGATAGTTTCATGAGCTAACTTAAGAGTGTTTAGTTCTTTAGTTAGAGACTCAATCTTCTCCTTATCATTGTCATTCGTTTCATCATAGTATTCATCACTATACTTGTCAACAAGTAAATCATCATCACCTAACAAGTCATCTTCATCACTATTGAAATCAACATACTCGGGGTGTGATATCTTTGGACCTTTGGGCATGAAGCATCTTCCAATTCCTTCATTTGGTGAATCAAATATGTCGTAGGAGTTGGTTGACACAAGTGCTAGACCGGCAACACCTTCATCTTGAGTATATTCGGAGTCAGAGTGATAGCTTCTCTCGGAGTCATTGTCGGAGTCGGAGTCGGATACCCATTCACCAACATGAGCTTGATGTCTTCGTTTTGTGTAGCTCCTTGATGACTTGTCCTTCCTTTCTGAATCCTTGCTTCTCCGTGAGGGTCTTCATTCATATCGATCATCCCTACTCCTTCTCTCCCTTGATGGTGATTCTTCTCTTCTACTTCTTCTTTTGGGAGAATCTTCTCTTCTCTTTTGGGGAGTCGCACACTCATTGGAGTAGTGTCCGGGTCTTCCACAATTGTAGCAGTTTCGCTCTCGACTAGAAGATCTTTTGTCATTGTAGGACCTTGACTTGTAACTTCTCTCTTTACTTCTATTCTTATAGAACTTGTTGAAGTTCTTCACCATTAAGCTCAATTCTTCATTGAAGGTTTGTTTCTCACTTGATGATGTGGGGGCTTCACATGAGGCTTTGTAAGCACCACTTGACTTATTATGGAGCTCCTCCTTATCCTTGAGTGACATCTCATGAGCAATAATTCTTCCAATGACTTCCGTTGGCTTGAGATCTTTGTAATTTGGCATCATTTGGATCAATGTGCATACGGTATCGTATTTTCCATCCAAGGCTCTGAGGATCTTCTTGATGATGAATTTGTCGGTCATCTCTTAACTTCCTAAGTCGGTAATCTCATTTGTGATAAGAGCAAGCCTAGAGTACATTTCAGCGACACCTTCACCATCCTTCATTTTGAACTTGTCAAGTTGACTTTGAAGCACATCCAACTTGGATTCCTTGATGGAGTCGGTACCTTCGTGCATATCAATCAAAGTATCCCAAATTTCCTTTGCATTCAAAAGACAACTGATTTTGTTGAATTCTTCGGGCCACAATCCGTTGAAGAGGATATCACAAGCTTGAGCGTTGTATTGCAGCATTTTCAACTCTTCCGCGGTAGCTTCACGATTCGGTTCTTTCCCATCAAAGAATTCACTTTGCAAGCCAACACACACACTAGCCCAAACAGCGGGGTTATGTCCAAGAATATGCATTTTCATCTTATGCTTCCAACTAGCAAAATTAGTGCCATCAAAGTAAGGACCTCTACGGTGGTAATTTCCCTCGCTAGACGCCATACTCTCCTAGGTTGTGAAACCAAGGCTATGACCACCAAAAGCTATGGAAATCAAAGCAAATGGAGACCAGAGCTCTGATACCACTTGTAGGATCGAAAGTATGTCTAGAGGGGGGTGATTAGACTACTTGACCAATTAAAAATCTATTCTTTTCCCAATTTTAGTCTTTGGCAGATTTTAGCTATCTTAGCACAGGTTAAGCAATCTTAACACAATTCAAGCAATCATGCAAAGAGTCTATGAGCAGCGGAAAGTAAAGCATGCAACTTGCAGAATGTAAAGGGAAGGGCTTGGATAATTCAAACGTAATTGGAGACACGGATGTTTTTGTCGTGGTTCCGATAGGTGGTGCTATCGTACATCCACGTTGATGGAGACTTCAACCCACGAAGGGTAACGGTTGCACGAGTCCATGGAGGGCTCCACCCAAAAAGGGCCCACAAAGAAGCAACCTTGTCTATCCCATCATGGCCATCGCCCACGAAGGATTTGCCTCACTAGCGGTAGATCTTCACGAAGTAGGCGATCTCCTTGCCCTTACAAACTCCTTGGTTCAACTCCACAATCTTTGTCGGAGGCTCCCAAGTGACACCTAGCCAATCTAGGAGACACCACTCTCCAAGAAGTAACAAATGGTGTGTTGACGATGAACTTCTTGCTCTTGTGCTTCAAATGATAGTCTCCCCAACACTCAACTCTCTCTCACAGGATATGAATTTGGTGGAAAGAAAATTTGAGTGTAAAGCAACTTGGGAAGGCTAGAGATCAAGATTCATATGGTGAGAATGGAATATCTTGGCCTCAAAACATGAGTAGGTGGTTCTCTCTCAGAAAATGTGTATTGGAAGTGTAGGTATGTTCTGATGGCTCTCTCCACGAATGAAGAGTGGGTGGAGGGGTATATATATAGCCTCCACACAAAAACTAACCGTTACACACAATTTACCAATCTCAGTGAGACCGAATTGAGAAACTCGGTCGGACCGATTTAGCAAACCTAGTGACCGTTAGGATTTTTGGTGGGACTGAGATGCAACTCGGTAGGACCGATATGGTTAGGCTTAGGGCATAGCGTAATCTCGTTGTGACCGACTACACAAACTCGGTGGGACCGATTTTGGTAATAAGCTAACCAGAGAGTTGGTCAGGTAAACTCGGTGGGACCGATCGCTCATTTCGGTGGGACCGAAATGTTACAAAAGGGAAACAGTGAGTTTACACTGCAATCTCGGTGGGACCGATCGCTCATCTCGGTAGGACCGAAACGTTACGAAGGGAAACAGAGAGATTACAACTCCATCTCGGTGTGGCCGAGATCCCTATCGGTGAGACCGATTTGCCTAAGGTTTGTGGCAGTGGCTATGACATCTGAACTCGGTGGCGCCGGATAGAAAGAATCGGTGGGGCCGAGTTTGACTTTTGGTTTAGGTCAGATGTGGATGTGGGAAGGTAGTTGAGGGTTTTGGAGCATATCACTAAGCACTGTGAAGCAAGAACCTCATCAAGCAACACCTCATCCCTCCTTGATAGTATTCGCTTTTCCTATAGACTCAATGTGATCTTGGATCACTAATATAAAATATAGAGTCTTGAGCTTTGAGCTTGAGCCAATCTTTTTGTCCTTAGTATTTTGAGGGGTCCACTTTCCTCATCCATGACATACCATTTATTGAGTTTTTTCTGAAATATTAATCTTGGAATAGCATTAGCTCAATGAGCTATATATTGTTAGGAATTACCAAAACCACCTAGGGATAATTGCACTTTCACGAATGTCATCATGACACCACCTGTGAAGAATAGCAACCCCAGATAAAATTCTTCATATGGACCAAAGTCTTCATATGGATCCAAGTCCTCATATGGACCACATTCTTCATATGGATCCAAGTCCTCATATGAACATCATCGTGTTAACACTTTTGTTTCGCACGGAAAGACTAAGGGTTATGGATATGTGCATTATTCTTCAAATCATGATGTCCATAATTCCTCGAAGAATTTCTCTGCTTATTCATATGCTTATCCTAACCCCTCTTATGTGAAACGAAGTGGATTGGCACCTATGCCACCTTTCTCTTATGGAGCTCACAGAATGATGAACTCTTTGCCACCCCTTCAGATGTGGGTGGTGAAGAAAAATAACTAATCTCTTATGCAGGGTCAGGTCTCCAGATGAACTTAAACGTCTGAAGAATTTCCTGGAGACCAGAATATGCTTGAAAGGACGCAAGCTAATCATGAAGAAATGAACTTTCATTTCTCACGTCCTCATACTGTTTTACCTGTTCTATCGCTTGGTGAAATTGATCTGATGAATTTGATGTCGTATTCTTCACTGATGAAGTATATAAGTTCGTAAGCTGCACTAATTCATCTACAGGATGATCAACCCAAAGCCACTGAGTGGTCCTCGACAGTGGATGTACAAATCACATGACTGGTGATAGGAGCTTATTGATGGACACTGCTTTATCTCCATCACATCTGAAGCATATCACCTACGCTGACAAAGGCAAAAGCAAGGTATTGGGTCTAGGTGAGGTTGCAATCTCAAAGGATCAACACATGGACACAGTCATGCTTGTCGAGTCCTTAGGGTTTAACCTCATGTCTGTCTCAATGCTTTGTGACCTTGATATGGTTGTTGGCTTTGGCAAGTATCGTTGTGTTGTGATCATGGAAGCTGACAATGTTGGAATATGCCCCTAGAGGCAATAATAAATTGATTATTATTATATTTCCTTGTTCATGATAATCGTTTATTATCCATGCTAGAATTGTATTGATACGAAACTCAGATACATGTGTGGATACATAGACAACACCATGTCCCTAGTAAGCCTCTAGTTGACTAGCTCGTTGATCAATAGATGGTTACGGTTTCCTGACCATGGACATTGGATATCATTGATAACGGGATCACATCATTAGGAGAATGATGTGATGGACAAGATCCAATCCTAAGCATAGCACAAGATCGTGTAGTTTATATGCTAAAGCTTTTCTAAATGTCAAGTATCATTTCCTTAGACCATGAGATTGTGCAACTCCCGGATACCGTAGGAGTGCTTTGGGTGTGCCAAACGTCACAACGTAACTGGGTGGCTATAAAGGTACACTACGGGTATCTCCGAAAGTGTCTGTTGGGTTGGCACGAATCGAGACTGGGATTTGTCACTCCGTGTAAACGGAGAGGTATCTCTGGGCCCACTCGGTAGGACATCATCATAATGTGCACAATGTGATCAAGGAGTTGATCACGGGATGATGTGTTAAGGAACGAGTAAAGAGACTTGCTGGTAACGAGATTGAACAAGGTATCGGGATACCGACGATCGAATCTCGGGCAAGTATCGTACCGCTAGAGAAAGGGAATTGTATACGGGATTGATTAAGTCCTTGACATCGTGGTTCATCCGATGAGATCATTGTGGAACATGTGGGAGCCAACATGGGTATCCAGATCCCGCTGTTGGTTATTGACCGGAGAGTCATCTCGGTCATGTCTGCATGTCTCCCGAACCCGTAGGGTCTACACACTTAAGGTTCGGTGACGCTAGGGTTATAGAGATATTAGTATGCGGTAACCCGACAGTTGTTCGGAGTCCCGGATGAGATCCCGGACGTCACGAGGAGTTCCAGAATGGTCCGGAGGTAAAGAATTATATATAGGAAGTGCTATTTTGGCCATCGGGACAAGTTTCGGGGTCACCGGTATTGTACCGGGACCACCGGAAGGGTCCCGGGGGTCCACCGGGTGGGGCCACCTGCCCTGGGGGGCCACATGGGCTGTAGGGGGTGCGCCTTGGCCTATATGGGCCAAGGGCACCAGCCCCTAGAGGCCCATGTGCCAAAGGGACAAGAGGAGGGGAGAGTCCTAAAGGGGGAAGGCACCTCCGAGGTGCCTTGGGGAGGATGGACTCCTCCCCCCCTTGGCCGCACCCTTCCTTGGAGGAAGGGGCAAGGCTGCGCCCTCCCCCTCTCCCTTGGCCCTATATATAGTGGGGGGAATGGAGGGCAACCATACCTAAGGCCTAGCGCCTCCCTCTCCCTCCCGTGACACATCTCCCTCCTCCCGCAGCGCTTAGCGAAGCCCTGTTGGAATCCCGCTACTTCCACCACCACGCCGTTGTGCTGCTGGATCTCCATTAACCTCTCCTTCTGCCTTGCTGGATCAAGAAGGAGGAGACGTCGCTGCTCCGTACGTGTGTTGAACGCGGAGGTGCCGTCCGTTCGGCGCTAGGATCATCGGTGATTTGGATCACGACGAGTACAACTCCATCAACCCCGTTCTCTTGAATGCTTCCGCGTGCGATCTACAAGGGTATGTAGATCCACTCCTCCCTCGTTGCTAGTTGACTCCATAGATTGATCTTGGTGACACGTAGGAAAATTTTGAATTTATGCTACGTTCCCCAACAGTGGTATCAGAGCTAGGTCTATGCGTAGTTTCTATGCACGAGTAGAACACAAAGTAGTTGTGGGCGTTGATTTTGTTCAATATGCTTGCCGTTACTAGTCTTATATTGATTCGGCGGCATCGTGGGATGAAGCGGCCCGGACCGATCTTACACGTACTCTTACGTGAGACTGGTTCCACCGACAAACATGCACTAGTTGCATTAGGTGGCTGGCGGGTGTCTGTCTCTCCCACTTTAGTCGGATCGGATTCGATGAAAAGGGTCCTTATGAAGGGTAAATAGCAATTGGCATATCACGTTGTGGTTTTTGCGTAGGTAAGAAACGTTCTTGATAGAAACCCATAGCAGCCACGTAAAACATGCAAACAACAATTAGAGGACGTCTAACTTGTTTTTGCAGGGTATGCTATGTGATGTGATATGGCCAAAAGGATGTGATGAATGATATATGTGATGTATGAGATTGATCATGTTCTTGTAATAGGAATCACGACTTGCATGTCAATGAGTATGACAACCAGCAGGAGCCATAGGAGTTGTCTTAATTTATTTATGACCTGCGTGTCAACATAAACGTCATGTAATTACTTTACTTTATTGCTAACCGTTAGCTGTAGTAGTAGAAGTAATAGATGACGTGACAACTTCATGGAGACACGATGATGGAGATCATGATGATGGAGATCATGGTGTCATGCCGGTGACAAGATGATCATGGAGCCCCAAGATGGAGATCAAAGGAGCTATATGATAGTGGCCATATCATGTCACTATTATTTGATTGCATGTGATGTTTATCATGTTTATACATCTTGTTTACTTAGAACGACAGTAGTAAATAAGATGATCCCTCATAATAATTTCAAGAAAGTGTTCCCCCTAACTGTGCACCATTGTGACAGTTCGTTGTTTCAATGCACCACGTGATGATCGGGTGTTTGATTCAAACGTTCACATACAACGGGGGTAAGACAGATTTACACGTGCAAACACTTAGGTTGACTTGACGAGCCTAGCATGTGTATAGACATGGCCTCGGAACACAGAAGACCGAAAGGTCGAGCATGAGTCGTATAGAAGATACGATCAACATGAAGATGTTCACCGACGTTGACTAGTCCGTCTCACGTGATGATCAGACACGGTCTAGTTAACTCGGATCATGTAATACTTAGATGACTAGAGGGATGTCTAATCTAAGTGGGAGTTCATTAATATGATTAAGATGAACTTAATTATCATGAACTTAGTCTAAAAATCTTTGCAATATGTCTTGTAGATCAAATGGCCAACGTAGTCCTCAACTTCAACGCGTTCCTAGAGAAAACCAAGCTGAAAGACGATGGCGGCAACTATACGGACTGGGTCCGGAACCTGAGGATCATCCTCATAGCTGCCAAGAAAGATTATTTCCTGCAAGCACCGCTAGGTGAAGCTCCCGTCCCACAGAACCAAGACGTTATGAACGCTTGGCAGACACGTGTTGACGACTACTCCCTCGTTCAGTGCGGCATGCTTTACAGCTTAGAGCCGGGGCTCCAAAAACGTTTTGAGAGACATGGAGCATACGAGATGTTCGAAGAGCTGGAAATGGTTTTTCAAGCTCATGCCCGGATCGAGAGATATGAAGTCTCCGATAAGTTCTTCAGCTGTAAGATGGAGGAAAATAGTTCTGTCAGTGAGCACATACTCACTATGTCTGGGTTACATAACCGCTTGTCTCAGCTGGGAGTTAATCTCCCGGATGATGCGGTCATTGACAGAATCCTCCAGTCGCTTCCACCAAGCTACAAGAGCTTTGTGATGAACTTCAACATGTAGGGGATGCAAAAGACCATTCCTGAGTTGTTCTCAATGCTGAAATTAGCGGAGGTAGAAGTCAAGAAGGAACATCAAGTGTTGATGGTCAATAAAACCACTAAGTTCAAGAAAGGCAAGGGTAAAAAGAACTTCAAGAAGGACGGCAAGGAGGTTGCCGCGCCCGGCAAGCAAGCTGCCGGGAAGAAGCCAAAGAATGGACCCAAGCCCGAGACTGAGTGCTTTTATTGCAAGGGAAGCGGTCACTGGAAGCGGAACTGCCCTAAATACTTAGCAGACAAGAAGGCCGGCAAAACAAAAGGTATATTTGATATACATGTAATTGATGTGTACCTTACCAGTACTCGTAGTGACTCCTGGGTATTTGATACCGGTGCCGTTGCTCATATTTGTAACTCACAGCAGGAGCTGCGGAATAACGGAGACTGGCGAAGGACGAGGTGACGATGCGCGTCGGGAATGGTTCCAAGGTCGATGTGATCGCCGTCGGCACGCTGCCTCTACATTTACCTACGGGATTAGTTTTAAACCTCAATAATTGTTATTTAGTGCCAGCTTTGAGCATGAACATTGTATCGGGATCTCGTTTAATTCGAGATGGCTACTCATTTAAATCTGAGAATAATGGTTGTTCCATTTATATGAGAGATATGTTTTATGGTCATGCTCCTATGGTAAATGGTTTATTCTTAATGAATCTCGAGCGTATTGCTACACATATTCATAGTGTGAGTACCAAAAGATGTAAGGTTGATAATGATAGTCCCACATACTTGTGGCACTGCCGCCTTGGTCACATAGGTGTCAAACGCATGAAGAAGCTCCATGCAGATGGACTTTTAGAGTCTCTTGATTATGAATCATTTGACACGTGCGAACCATGCCTCATGGGTAAAATGACCAAGACTCCATTCTCAGGAACAATGGAGCGAGCAACCAACTTATTGGAAATCATACATACTGATGTGTGCGGTCCAATGAGTGTTGAGGCTCGCGGTGGCTATCGTTATGTTCTCACCCTCACTGATGACTTGAGTAGATATGGGTATGTCTACTTAATGAAACACAAGTCTGAAACCTTTGAAAAGTTCAAGGAATTTCAGAGTGAGGTTGAGAATCAACGTGACAGGAAGATCAAGTTCCTATGATCAGATCGAGGAGGAGAATACTTGAGTCACGAGTTTGGCACACACTTAAGAAAATGTGGAATAGTTTCACAACTCACGCCGCCTGGAACACCTCAGCGTAACGGTGTGTCCGAACGTCATAATCGCACTCTATTGGATATGGTGCGGTCTATGATGTCTCTTACTGATTTACCGCTATATTTTTGGGGCTATGCTTTAGAGACTGCCGCATTCACTTTAAATAGGGCTCCGTCGAAATCCGTTGAGACGACACCGTATGAATTATGGTTTGGGAAGAAACCTAAGCTGTCGTTTCTAAAAGTTTGGGGATGCGATGCTTATGTCAAGAAACTTCAACCTGAAAAGCTTGAACCCAAGTCGGAAAAATGCGTCTTCATAGGATACCCAAAAGAAACTATTGGGTACACCTTCTACCTCAGATCCGAAGGCAAGATCTTTGTTGCCAAGAATGGGTCCTTTCTAGAAAAAGAGTTTCTCTCGAAAGAAGTAAGTGGGAGGAAAGTAGAGCTTGATGAAGTATTACCTCTTGAACCGGAAAATGGCGCAACTCAAGAAAATGTTCCTGGGGTGCCTGCACCGACTAGAGAGGAAGTTAATGATAATGATCAAGATACTTCTGATCAAGCTCCTACTGAAATTCGAAGGTCCACAAGGACACGTTCCGCACCAGAGTGGTACGGCAACCCTATCTTGGAAATCATGTTGTTAGACAACGGTGAACCTTCGAACTATGAAGAAGCGATGGCGGGCCCGGATTCCGAAAAATGGCTAGAAGCCATGAAATCCGAGATAGGATCCATGTATGAAAACGAAGTATGGACTTTGACTGACTTGCCCGTTGAACGGTGAGCCATAGAAAATAAATGGATCTTTAAGAAGAAGACAGACGCGGATGGTAATGTGACCATCTATAAAGCTCGGCTTGTCGCTAAGGGTTATCGACAAGTTCAAGGGGTTGACTACGATGAGACTTTCTCACCAGTAGCGAAGCTAAAGTCCGTCCGAATCATGTTAGCAATTGCTGCATTCTACGATTATGAGATATGGCAAATGGACGTCAAAACGGCATTCCTTAATGGTTTCCTTAAGGAAGAATTGTATATGATGCAGCCGGAAGGTTTTGTCGATCCTAAGAATGCTGACAAGGTATGCAAGCTCCAACGCTCGATTTATGGGCTGGTGCAAGCATCTCGGAGTTGGAACATTCGCTTTGATGAGATGATCAAAGCGTTTGGGTTTACGCAGACTTATGGAGAAGCCTGCGTTACAAGAAAGTGAGTGGGAGCTCTGTAGCATTTCTCATATTATATGTAGATGACATACTTTTGATGGGAAATGATATAGAACTCTTGGACAGCATTAAGGCCTACTTGAATAAAAGTTTTTCAATGAAGGACCTTGGAGAAGCTGCTTATATATTAGGCATCAAAATCTATAGAGATAGATCGAGACGCCTCATAGGTCTTTCACAAAGCACATACCTTGATAAGATATTGAAGAAGTTCAATATGGATCAATCTAAGAAGGGGTTCTTGCCTGTGTTACAAGGTTATGAAATTGAGCTCAGCTCAATGTCCGACCACGGCAGAAGATATAGAAGAGATGAGCGTCATCCCCTATGCAT
This sequence comes from Triticum urartu, assembly GCF_003073215.2. NCBI lineage: Eukaryota > Viridiplantae > Streptophyta > Magnoliopsida > Poales > Poaceae > Triticum > Triticum urartu. The sequence continues at coordinate 546,022,511 of NC_053024.1, read as the reverse complement.
CAGCCATAGGTTCTATTATGTATGCCATGCTGTGTACCAGACCTGATGTAAACCTTGCCGTAAGTTTGGTAGGAAGGTACCAAAGTAATCCCGGCAAGGAACACTGGACAGCGGTCAAGAATATCCTGAAGTACCTGAAAAGGACTAAGGAAATGTTTCTCGTTTATGGAGGTGATGAAGAGCTCGTCGTAAAGGGTTACATCGACGCTAGCTTCGACACAGATCTGGATGACTCTAAGTCACAGACCGGATACGTGTATATTTTGAATGGTGGGGCAGTAAGCTGGTGCAGTTGCAAGCAGAGCGTCGTGGCGGGATCTACATGTGAAGCGGAGTACATGGCAGCCTCGGAGGCAGCACATGAAGCAATATGGGTGAAGGAGTTCATCACCGACCTAGGCGTCATACCCAATGCGTCGGGGCCGATCAAGCTCTTCTGTGACAACACTGGAGCTATTGCTCTTGCCAAGGAGCCCAGGTTTCACAAGAAGACAAGGCACATCAAGCGTCGCTTCAACTCCATTTGTGAAAATGTTCAAGATGGAGACATAGAGATTTGTAAAGTGCACATGGACCTGAATGTAGCAGATCCGTTGACTAAACCTCTCCCTAGGGCAAAACATGATCAACACCAGAATTCCATGGGTGTTCGATTCATCACGATGTAACTAGATTATTGACTCTAGTGCAAGTGGGAGACTGTTGGAAATATGCCCTAGAGGCAATAATAAAAGCATTATTATTATATTTCCTTGTTCATGATAATTGTCTTTATTCATGCTATAATTATGTTATCTGGAAATCGTAATACATGTGTGAATAACAGACACCAACTTGTCCCTAGTAAGCCTCTAGTTGACTAGCTCGTTGATCAACAGATAGTCATGGTTTCCTGACTATGGACATTGGATGTCATTGATAACGAGATCACATCATTAGGAGAATGATGAGATGGACAAGACCCAATCCTAAACATAGCACAAGATCGTATAGTTCGTTTGCTAGAGTTTTCCAATGTCAAGTATCTTTTCCTTAGACCATGAGATCGTGTAACTCCCGGATACCGTAGGAGTGCTTTGGGTATACCAAACGTCACAACGTAACTGGGTGACTATAAAGGTATACTACGGGTATCTCCGAAAGTGTCTGTTGGGTTGACATGGATCAAGACTGGGATTTGTCACTCCGTATGACGGAGAGGTATCGCTGGGCCCACTCGGTAATGCATCATCATAATGAGCTCAAAGTGACCAAGTGTCTGGTCACGGGATCATGCATTACGGTATGAGTAAAGTGACTTGCCGGTAACGAGATTGAACGAGGTATTGGGATACCGACGATCGAATCTCGGGCAAGTAACATATCGATTGACAAAGGGAATTGAATACGGGGTTGATTGAATCCTCGACATCATGGTTCATCCGATGAGATCATCGTGGAGCATGTGGGAGCCAACATGGGTATCCAGATCCCGCTGTTGGTTATTGACCGGAGAGTCATCTCGGTCATGTCTGCTTGTCTCCCGAACCCGTAGGGTCTACACACTTAAGGTTCGGTGACGCTAGGGTTGTGAAGATATGTATATGCAGTAACCCGAATGTTGTTCGGAGTCCCGGATGAGATCCCGGACGTCACGAGGAGTTCCGGAATGGTCCGGAGGTAAAGAATTATATATAGGAAGTGCTGTTTCGGCCATCGGGACAAGTTTCGGGGTCACCGGTATTGTACCGGGACCACCGGAAGGGTCCCGGGGGTCCACCGGGTGGGGCCACCTATCCCGGAGGGCCCCATGGGCTGAAGTGGGAGGGAACCCAGCCCATAGTGGGCTGGGGCGCCACCCCCTAGGGCCCATGCGGCTAGGGTTGAGGGGAAACCCTAAGGGGGCGCCCCCTTGCTTGGGGGGCAAGCCCCCCACCCTAGGCCGCCGCCCCCCTAGTAGATTCCATCTACTAGGGCCGGCGCCCCCCCTAGCACCCCTATATATAGTGGGGGAGAGGAGGGACTTCATACCCCAGCCCCTGGCGCCTCCCTCTCTCCCCGTTACGTCTCCCTCTCGTAGTATAGGCGAAGCCCTGCTACTGTGACGCCCTGCATCCACCACCACGCCGTCGTGCTGTTGGATCTTCGTCAACCTCTCCTTCCCCCTTGCTGGATCAAGAAGGAGGAGACGTCTCCCGTCCCGTACGTGTGTTGAACGCGGAGGTGCCGTCCGTTCGGCGCTTGGTCATCGGTGATTTGGATCACGTCGTGTACGATTACATCATCACCGTTCTTTGAACGCTTCCGCACGCGATCTACAAAGGTATGTAGATGCATCCGATGACTCGTTGCTAGATGAACTCCTAGATGGATCTTGGTGAAACGAGTAGGAAATTTTTTGTTTTCTACAACGTTCCCCAACAAAATGAACAGTAAGAAAAATGATTATGATGTTAGAGTGCTACTAGAACTGGTAGAATGACTCAGGAACCTTTGTATCCTGAAGGCCACCCTGAGAGAATCGAGCAAGATTCTCAGAGAAATAATATTGATGTTCCTAGTTCTTCTAAAAAGAAGAAAAAGAAAAATGATAGAACCGTGCAAACTTCTAGTGAACCTATTGCCGAACCACCTGATAATCCAAATGATATATCTATGTCTGATGCTGAAACACAATCTGGTAATGAACATGAACCTAATAAAAATATTAATGCTGGTGTTCATGATGATGCTCAACCTAGTAATGACAATGATGTAGAAATCAAACCTACTATTGATCTTGATAACCCACAATCAAAGAATCAACGTTATGGTAAAAGAGACTTTGTTGCTAGGAAACATGGTAAAGAAAGGGAACCTTGGGTTCAGAAACCCATGCCTTTTCCTCCAAAACCATCCAAGAAAAAGGATGATGAGGATTTTGAGCGCTTTGCTAAAATGATTAGGCCTATCTTTTTGCGTATGCGATTAACTGATGTGCTCATAACAAATCCTTATGCTAAATATATGAAGGATATTATTACTAATAAAAGAAAGATACCAGAAGCTGAGATTTCCAGCATGCTTGCTAATTATACTTTTAAGGGTGGAATACCAAAGAAACTTGGAGATCCCAAAGTACCTACTATACCTTGCTCCATTAAAAGAAATTATATTAAAACTGCTTTATGTGATCTTGGAGCCGGTGTTAGTGTTATGCCTCTCTCTTTATATCGTAGACTTGACTTAAATAAGTTGACACCTACCGAAATATCTTTGCAAATGACTGATAAATCAACTGCTATACCTGTCGGTATTTGTGAGGATGTGCCTGTTGTAGTTGCAAACGTTACTATTTTAATGGACTTTGTTATTCTTGATATTCCCGAGGATGATAGTATGTCTATTATTCTTGGAAGACCTTTTCTTAATACTGCAGGGGCTGTTATTGATTGCAACAAAGGCAATGTCACTTTTCATGTTAATGGTAATGAGCATACGGTACACTTTCTGAGGAAACCACCTCAAGTTCATAGTATCAACTCCATTGGAAAAATTCCATCGATTATAATTGGAGGTTTTGAATTTCCTCTTCCTACTGTCAAGAAGAAATATGATATACTTATTATAGGGGATGTGCATAGTTGAGGTAACTTAGCGTTATTCGAAATTTCTCCGATTTCATGATTATCAGAATGAGTTTGTTAACAAGACTTGATCAACCTTGTTAGTGGATTCTTTTTGATGAGCATGAGATGGATGAAACTAGAAGCACAAACTTCTGTACCCTCTTTATATTTTCTGTTATTTATATTAAATAAAGTAAAAATAGTATTTTTCTGTCTGTTATCTGATTATCCGTGCAATATAAAAATAACCCGAAAATAAAAGTCCTCAGAATGACATGCCAATTTAATATGATTTTTTCAGGAATATTTGAGGATTTACTATGCAAAAATCACCGCGGGAGGAGCTGCCACCTGGCCACGAGGGTGGTGGGCGCCCCCTGCCTCGTGGGCCCACGATGGCCCTCCTCCACTTATCCCAGCACCCATCTTCTTCCTCTGTCTCACACAAACCCGGAAAACCAACTCAAGCACGAGTTCCAGCCACTTTTGCTGTGATTTTCGATCTCCTTGCTCAAAGCACCTCTTGCAAAACTGCTTGGGGAGATTGTTCCTTGGTATGTGACTCCTCCATTAATCCAATTAGTTTTTGTTCTAGTGCTTTATTCATTGCAAATTTATGCTGCATAGGTGACCATGTTCTTGAGCTTGCATGTCAAATTTATATGGTTCCAAGTAGTTCTAATGCTTGATATAGGCTCTAGGCACTTGTAGAAGTAGTTGCTATCAGTTTTATTGAGTTTGGTTACTTTTATTTTGAACTTACTAAAAAATTCAGATTATTTCAGAAAATGATGAGGAGATTATTGAGGGGCTCATCGAGCCAAAGCTCGAAGGAAAAGGCACCCAAGCCTAAGTATAATTTGCCACGCACCGCGGAGATTCGGGCGTGTGAATGGCCTTCTGAAGATTTCTTGAGAGCAGCCGATATCTATGAAGATTTTCATGAATTGGCTCACAATGCTGGCCTCACCGCTTTCCTCCACGACCAATGCGATCAGTATCTCTTACTCACAAATACCTTTGTGCAAAACTTTTATTTTCATCCTAGGAACTCACCACCTACGGTGGAATTTCATTTATATGATGAGCCTAAGGAGATGTCACTTTTTGATTTCTGTCATATTTGTTTAGTCCCTTTTGAGGGCAAGATAGAAGAACCACACCACGATGATGTGGAGGGATTTATTAACAATATCACTGTAGGAGAAACCAGGAAGGTTTCCAATGCACGAATCACTAGCATACATTTTCCTGTTTTACGTTACTTTGCATTATTTGCTAGTCGTTGTTTAATTGGACGCGGAAACAGTGGAAACCTTAGTATCCCTGATTTAATTATTCTACTCCAAGGTTTATACAGTGATAACACTTTTAGTATGGGCGGTATTATTGCTAGACGGTTAAATATGAACCGTACTAAGGGCCCCATCTTTGGAGGCATTTATGCCACATGCCTAGCCGCGCATTTTAACATACCTATTAGGCATGCTGAGAAGGAAGAAAAGGTGCTGCCCCGTGTTTATCTAGATCACAGAAGTATGGTAGCACATGATTTTATTATTAAGAATAGGGCAGGGGAGCTTAAATATCAATTGTTCTTTAATAAACATCATCCTGAGACTATTACCTTGCCCGCTCCTTCTTTGTTTGATTTGACTGCAGGCACGTAGCTTGTTCCGTTGACGGCTATTCACGACTACCGAAACCCTGCACCAACCGAGGAGCCAGAATAGGAATCACAAAATGAGCCCCCACGACAATCTGTTTATTCTTGGGATCCAGAGGTGACTGTCAGCCAGTGGCACTCAGAGTCTTCTTCTTCATCACAATATGATCCCAACTATCCTTCCCCATCACAGTACGACCCCAACAACTATTATTATGGATATCCGCCAGGCCAGCCGTGGCCATAGACCAACTTAGGCCAAAAGCCTAAGCTTGGGGGAGTACGTATTTCTCACTGACATTACATTCATGTTCACACACACTCATTGCTAGATGTCAGTGCTCATACTTTTTCATTGTAATATCCATGCTAGTTTATTTTCTTTTTCCTGCTTTCTTCTTGTGTGATTGTTAAACCTTAAGAAAAACCAAAAAAAATTAGTAGTAGTTTATTTTTCTGCTGTAGTAGTAATAATCAAAAAGAAAACCCAAAAATATTTCCCGCTCTTCTTTTGCTTGTTGGGAGCTTTCCTGTGTAAATAGTTTCTTTTCTTTTCTTTGGGGTCAGTAGGAGAAGACCATAATTAAATTGTTGAAGTGGCTCTTTTATGCATTATTGTTGAATTAACCCAAGAGCCCATATTGCCTTGTCTTCTCCTGTTTATTGAATGCTCGCAGATTCCAACTTAGGCCAATGCACATGCACTCTTATTATTATTCACACCGTTCGGTCGTGCAAGTGAAAGGCAATTATGATGATATATGATAAACTGACTGAGAGGAGAAAAGCTGGTATGAACTCGACCTCTTTTGTTTTTGTAAATATAATGAGTCCCGCGTTCTTGATTCGGCTTATTATGAATAAACATGTCTGCAATGACAATTAGAGATCAGAGTTGCTTGTGCCATGCTTGATTAGCTATGAGTTATAATGATTTACCTTGTGTGCCAACATGCTATTATAATGGTTATGATGTGGTATGATGGGGTGGTATCCTCCTTTGAATGATTTAAGTGACTTCACTTGGCACATGTTCACGCATGTAGTTGAAACGAATCAACATAGCCTTCACGATATTTATGTTCATGGTGGATTATATCCTACTCATGCTTGCATCCAATGTTTATTAATTTTAATGCATGTACATGGCTGTTGTCGCTCTCTAGTTGGTCGCTTCCCAGTCTTTTGCTAGCCTTCACCTGTACTAAGTGGGAATACTGCTTGTGCATCCAATCCCTTAAACCCCAAAGTTATTCCAGATGAGTCCACTATACCTTCCTATATGCGGTATCTACCTGCCGTTCCAAGTAAATTTGTATGTGCCAAACTCTAAACCTTCAAATAAACATTCTGTTTTGTATGCTCGAATAGCTCATGTATCAACAAAGGCTGTCCTTATCTTCCGTGTTAGGCGGGTTATTCTCAAGAGGAGTGGACTCCACTCCTCACTCACGAGAAAATGGCTGGTCACCGGGATGCCCAGTCCCATGCTTTATGCAAACTAAATCAAAATTAATAGCAAACAAAACTCCCCCTGGGACCTGATGTATGTTGGAGGCACTCGTTGTTTCGAGCAAGCCATGGATTGATGTTTGTTGGTGGAGGGGGAGTATAAACTTTACCATTTTGTTTGGGAACCGCCTATAATGTGTTTAGCATGGAAGATATCGCCATCTCTTAGTTGCTACGTTGACAATGAAAGTATACCGCTCAAAATACAATTTATCTCTATTTCAAAACCGAGCTCTGGCACCTCTACAAATCCCTGCTTCCATCTGCGAAGGGCCTATCCATTTACTTTTTTGTTGAGTCATCACCCTCTTATTAAAAAGCACTAGCTGGAGAGCACAGCCGTCATTTGCATTCATCACTATTAATTTATGTTGGGTGTGACTATGATTGGATCTCTTTTACCATGAATTACAATGTCTAGTCAGTACTTGATCTTTAAAGGTGCTCTGCATTTATGTTTTGCGGTCTCAGAAAGGGCTAGTGAAATACCATCTTGTTATATCATATTATGATTGTTTTAAGAAAGTGTTGTCATCCGAGATTTATTATTATGACTTGCTAGTTGATTATGCTATTGATACGAGTAATGATGAGGCCTGAGAATTATTGCAAGTGTGGTTAGTTATGATCTATGCTGAAAACTTGAATGCTGGCTTGACATAGTTACAACAACAAGAGCAAACAGAGTTTGTAAAAGTTTTTCTTCCTTCTTTCAGTTTGTCAACTGAATTGCTTGAGGACAAGTAAGGGTTTAAGATTGGGGGAGTTGATACGTCTCCGTCGTATCTACTTTTCCAAACACTTTTGCCCTTGTTTTGGACTCTAATTTGTATGATTTGAATGGAACTAACCCGGACTGACGCTGTTTTCAGCAGAATTACCATGGTGTTGTTTTATGTGCAGAAAACAAATATTCTCGGAATGACCTGAAACTCCACGGGAGGTCTTAGAAAAAATAATAAAAAATCCTTGCCAAATATGAAGACCAGGGGGCCCACACCCTTTCCACGAGGGTGGGGGGCGCCCCCCCTAGGGTGCGCCCCCTACCTCGTGGGCCCCCTGGAGATCCTCCGACGCCAACTCCAGCTCTATATATTGAGTTTCGATGAGAAAAAAAATCAGAGAGAAGAAATCATCGCATTTTACGATACGGAGCCGCCGCCAAGCCCTAAAACCTCTCGGGAGGGCTGATCTGGAGTCCGTTCGGGGCTCCGGAGAGGGGGATTCGTCGCCGTCGTCATCATCAACCATCCTCCATCACCAATTTCATGATGCTCACCGCTGTGCGTGAGTAATTCCATCGTAGGCTTGCTGGACGGTGATGGGTTGGATGAGATTTATCATGTAATCGAGTTAGTTTTGTTAGGGTTTGATCTCTAGTATCCACTATGTTCTGAGATTGATGTTGCTATGACTTTGCTATGCTTAATGCTTGTCACTAGGGCCCGAGTGCCATGATTTCAGATCTGAACCTATTATGTTTCCATGGATATATGTGAGTTCTAGATCCTACCTTGCAAGTCTATAGTCACCTACTATGTGTTATGATCCGGCAACCCCGAAGTGACAATAATCAGGACCACTCCCGGTGATGACCATAGTTTGAGGAGTTCATGTATTCACTATGTGCTAATGCTTTGTTCTGGTTCTCTATTAAAAGGAGGCCTTAATATCCCTTAGTTTCCAATAGGACCCCGCTGCCACGGGAGGGTAGGACAAAAGATGTCATGCAAGTTCTTTTCCATAAGCACGGATGACTATATACGGAATACATGCCTACATTACATTGATGAATTGAAGCTAGTTCTGTGTCACCCTATGTTATGACTGTTACATGATGAATCGCATCCGGCATAATTATTCATCGATGATCCGGTGCCTACGAGTTTTCCATTTACTGGTTCTCGCTTATTTACTTTCCCGCTGCTACTGTTACAATCACTACAAAATACCAAAAATATTACTTTTGCTGTCTTTACTTTTGTTACCGTTACCACCACTATCATATTACTTTGCTACTGAACACTTTGCTGCAGATACTAAGTTTCCTGGTGTGGTTGAATTGACAACTCAGTTGCTAATACTTGAGAATATTCTTTGGCTCCCCTTGTGTCGAATCAATAAATTTGGGTTGAATACTCTACCCTCTAAAGCTGTTGCGATCCCTATACTTGTGGGTTATCAGCTGTTGCAGAAGGGAAGAAGAGGAAAGAGAGGGTCAAGAAGACCACTGCCAGAGTGCTTGGGAGATCCTCAATCATGAGAGACTTTGAAGAGGAAGAGGAAGAAGATGCTGCACCAGCATCTAAGGCACAGAAACTTATGGGAGATGCCATAAGGTCAGGGGCTGCTTCATCTAAGCCCAAAGAAGCTTCTAAGCCACCTGCTCCAAAACCCAAAACTGCACCAAAGAGGAGTACCAGGAACATTCCAGCTGCAGAGAAGAACAAGGCCCCAATGCCTGAAGCTGCAATGGAAGAAGAAGATGATTCTGTTGTCTTGAGGAAATTGAAGCCAAAAATTCCAGATCACAATGATGCTCATCCAGTTGCAGAGAACATGAAAGTCAGGAAGGACTCAGGTCTAAGGCTATGGAGAGAGTCTGATCCATATGCCACCAGGAGAAGGACTGCTGTGGACTACAGGTTCCATACAAAGGAACAACAGGACTTCTATGAGACCATCTTGCTTGACAAGAAGCCCATAGTGTGTGACATGAGATGGGTTGATTGGACGTTCATTGAGGAAAACAAGGATCACTTCCCTGGTGTATATGATAGTTTCAAGGCTTGTGGAGTTGATGAGTTTGTGGCTCAGAAGCTCACAAAATGGAATGATGAGCTCATCATGCAGTTCTACTCCATAGCTCACTTCTACCCAGATGGAAGTATTGTCTGGATATCTGAAGGCACTAGGTACCAGTCAACGGTTTCTGAATGGGCGAAATTGATCAATGCTCCAGAAGAGAGTGAAGATGACTTGGATGTCCATGCCAAGAAGAAGGATCACAACTCCATGGCACACATGTACAAGGAGATCCCAGATGCTGCTCTTGAGACACATAAGTTTGGATCTGTACATTACCTTCTGTCAGGATTGCCAACTATCAACTGGATCCTCAAGCACACTCTCTTGCCAAAGTCAGGAGATCACAAGATGATCAGAGGCCATGCAATAAACTTGCTTCACATATTTGATGTCACACAGAAGTTCAAAGTCATGAGCCTAATTGTGGAAACCATAAAGAGGACACCTGCAGATCAGAAGAGGAGTTGTGGGTATGCCCCATAGATCCAGGAGCTGATTAACTCCAAGATGGGCACTGGCACATATCTGCTGGACAAGGAGCACCTGCCCATCTACCCAGAATTTGAGGACAACACTGTGGTGATGGATGAAAATGAACCATGTTCTGTGCACGCTCAAGCCAAGAAGGAGAAGGCAAAGGCTGAAAAGGCTGCAAGGATGCCAACTACTGAAGAAGCATCTCAGTATCTTATGAAGAGCAAGCAAGATCAGCTTGGCTACTTGATTGCCTCCACTCTGAGGATTGAGAAGGGACTGGCCACCCTGACTCAAAACCAGGAGAGCTTGGAGAGGATCGTGGAGCAGAAGTTCTATGACTTGGATGTGAAGGTAACTGAGATCCAGTCTGTTGTGGAGCAACTTCAGGATGATATGCAGGAGAGGAAGGGCAAGAAAACCACTGATTCATTTGCCAGAGTGCCTAGAGCTCAAAGGTCTGCTGCAGTGCCTGTTCCAGACACCAGAGCCACTTCATTTGTACCAGCTACAGCTTCAGTGCCACCAGCTCCAGCACCTACTCCATCAGCTCCATCTACATCGACTGAAGCCTTCGTTCTTGGAGTTATCCGGACACCACCACCTGAAGACCAAACCCGAGAGACTATTTAGTGCTATGCATTTTCTAGGAACTTTTTGGTAACTTGTTGCCAAAGGGGGAGAAAAATGTATAGATCATAGGCTTCGAGAGAGAGTGTTGCTTTTTATTCTCTCTTGCTTTGATGGTTGAACTTTATTTGCTTTGCTTGTTTGAGATACTTTCTGTCTATGTGATACTTGGATGATCATGTGTGTTTGATCATATGCTACATTAATGCTTATTGGATGACATTATCATTTTATTTCTATATGATCATTCACTTTGCTTGGTGATGAGTGCATGTATTTAATTATTATCATTTTGAGCGCTCCACCAAGATGTATGTGACATGGAAGAGTAACCCATGAGCCTAATTCTATGTGCATTTGCAGTCCAAAGCAAATCATAAACTATGCACAAATTTAGGGGGAGGTCTTGCTTTTCACATACTTCTCAAAGCGACAATGTTTTTCACTCTTATTATCATTCGTCGAAGCTTTGATCTATATGTTGTCATCAATTACCAAAAAGGGGGAGATTGAAAGTGCAACTATCCCTAGGTGGTTTTGGTAATTCCTAACAACATATAGCTCATTGAGCTAATGCTATTCCAAGATTAATATTTCAGGAAAAGCTCAATGAATGGCATGGCATGGATGAGGAAAGTGGACCCCTCAAAATACTAAGGACAAAAAGATTGGCTCAAGCTCAAAGCTCAAGACTCTACATTTTATATTAGTGATCCAAGATCACATTGAGTCTATAGGAAAAGCCAATACTATCAAGGAGTGATGAGGTGTTGCTTGATGAGGTTCTTGCTTCACAGTGCTTAGTGATATGCTCCAAAACCCTCAACTACCTTCCCACATCCACATATGACCTAAACCAAAAGTCAAACTCGGCCCCACCGATTCTTTTTATCCGGCGCCACTGAGTTCAGATGTCATAGCCACTGCCACAACCCCTAGGCAAATTGGTCTCACCGATAGGGATCTCGGCCACACCGAGATGAGGTTTTAATCTCTATGTTTTCCTTCGTAACGTTTCGGTCCTACCGAGATGAGCGATCGGTCCCACCAAGATTGCAGTGTAAACTCTCTGTTTTCCTTTTGTAACATTTTGGTCCCACCGAAATGAGCGATCGGTCCCACCGAGTTTACCTGACCAACTCTCTGGTTAGCTTATTACCAAAATCGGTCCCACCGAGTTTGTGTAGTCGGTCACACCGAGATTACGTTATGCCCTAACCCTAACCATATCGGTCCTACCGAGTTGCATCTCAGTCCCACCGAAAATCCTAACGGTCACTAGGTTTGCTAAATCGGTCCGACCGAGTTTCTCAATTCGGTCTCACCGAGATTGGTAAATTGTGTGTAACGGTTAGTTTTTCTGTGGAGGCTATATATACCCCTCCACCCACTCTTCATTCGCGGAGAGAGCCATCAGAACATACCTACACTTCCAATACACATTTTCTGAGAGAGAACCACCTACTCATGTGTTGAGGCCAAGATATTCCATTCTCACCATATGAATCTTGATCTCTAGCCTTCCCAAGTTACTTTCCACTCAAATCTTCTTTCCACCAAATTCATATCCTGTGAGAGAGAGTTGAGTGTTGGGGAGACTATCATTTGAAGCACAAGAGCAAGGAGTTCATCATCAACACACCATTTGTTACTTCTTGGAGAGTGGTGTCTCCTAGATTGGCTAGGTGTCACTTGGGAGCCTCCAACAAAGATTGTGGAGTTGAACCAAGGAGTTTGTAATGGCAAGGAGATCGCCTACTTCGTGAAGATCTACCGCTAGTGAGGCAAGTCCTTCGCGGGCGATGGCCATGATGGGATAGACAAGGTTGCTTCTTCGTGGACCCTTCGTGGTGGAGCCCTCCGTGGACTCGCGCAACCGTTACCCTTCGTGGGTTGAAGTTTCCATCAACGTGGATGTACGATAGCACCACCTATCGGAACCACGACAAAAACATCCGTGTCTCCAATTGCGTTTGAATTCTCCAAACCCTTCCCTTTACATTCTTGCAAGTTGCATGCTTTACTTTCCGCTGCTCATAGACTCTTTGCATGCTTACTTGAATTGTGTTAAGATTGCTTGACTTGTGCTAAGATAGCTAAAATCTGCCAAAGACTAAAATTGGGAAAATGATAGATTTTTAATTGGTCAAGTAGTCTAATCATCCCCCTCTAGACATACTTTCGATCCTACACTCTGCCATCGACGCCACCACGACGCCCGACAACGTCGTCCTTCTGCGTGAGTCCATCCTCCCACAGCGAACTCCGAATCTGTACTGCGCCACGCCGTCAAGATCCGTTGCCATCAGTGGGTAGGATGAATCACCGCTCCACCAAAGAATCCGTTTTCCGGTCCCTCGATCACGTGTGTACCTCCAAGAATGATGCCCCCAAGGGAGGAACGACACCAGAGCGTCGTCATCATCTGATCATCTGATTTAGGGTCCCCCCGGAGGTAGCTGAGAGTGGCCTTGAGCTTCTCCACGGCGATGCCTTGAAGAAGCGAACGACGCAGATAGCGCCACCACCGCCGGCCTTAGCAGACGCCGAAGGCAATTTTTCACCCAAATCAGTTCAAAGGGATCCAACTCTCGTGCACGGGCTGCCGTCACCACCAGCACCACCAGGCAGAACCATGGAGCACCGACAGATCAGCGAACCGCCGGCACCACCGCATCCAGATCGCCGGCCACGCCGGGCTGCCGCCATCCCCCGCGCCATCCGGGTCAGAGACGGAGTCGCCGACCGTGCATAGGAGCCACTGCCGCCTGCACACGTCGGAGCGCCGCCGAGAGCCCAGCGCCCACCACCGCTTGCCGAGGGCCGCCGCCGCACGCCCCGAGCGGACTCCCACGCACACCAAGGGAAACCACGAGCGTGAGCCCCACCGTCGCCCCCAAGCCCATGCCAGCACGCGCCGCCAACAACCGCCGCGATCCGCCCGCGCCAGATCCAGCGAGTCGTGGGAGAAGAGATCCCGCCGCCGCCGACGCCGACCGGGCTTTGCCCGGCGGCGGCGAGGAGGAGAGGTCGGGGGAGGGACGAGGACGAGGCGGCGCTAGGGTTCCCCCCGGTCGCCGCGCAGGCGACACAGGAGGAGTCGGGCTCACACAAACATATGAAATAGGTCATGCATTTTATAACCTACAAAAATGAGCACTAGTATGGTTCAAATAGGTTATACAATGCATTCTTCTTCTCTTTTTTTTTGCGTGTAATACAATGCATTGTTCTATAACCTACAAAAAATGAAACCATGCATTGTGTAATCTGTTACAACAGACAACAGAACACTGGTTGCAGAGCGATCTTGCAATTCGTTAACATAATGCAATTGAAAAAAAATGCGACGAAATTCAATTTTGGATGAAATATTTACTTAATGTTCACGCAAGAAGAACACCAGAGATGGAGTAATCATGGGATCGAATATGCATGGCATGAATTGCAGGAATGTACAGTTGCTTCATGCAAGCAGACCATGAGTACTTACTAGCTAGCTAGGACACACCTTCAATGTTTGGAGAGCTTGAGTAATCCATGCATGGGATTGACAGAATTCAGAATATATCATGCAATTATAGTAGTTGAAAAAATTTCACTGCACAAGCAGAGCTGCAGAGATTGCAGGAGTTGAGCAAGACATGACATGCATTGGGAGAACAATAGTCACTTTGCGCAAGCAAATCTCCGATACTAGCTACAACAAAAATTAATCAGGAATAGTACAACACACTGGACAGAGAAACATCAATCTAATGGGTTGATCAGAAATTACCGACAAATAACATCAGGATAAAACATTCACTTCGTGGGCCAAATAAGACGTAGCAGTCCAACTTTCGAAAGTGTCCTGCTCCCAAGCTCAAATGAGCTCGGTGAACTGTAAAATCGAAACAAAAATAAAAAATCTTTCTTTTTTGTGAAAAACATTGACAAAAGTTTCAGGTGCTTGCAAAAATTCGTCATGGAATCACATTCTTGTAAGGCGTGACAAAAGAAAAATTCAGTGCTCCAAAATGCTTTTGAAAGTAGCACTTTCAGAGTATTGATTTTATTCTTTTGGGCGCGCCCTCTAGGAATGTGATTCCATGACGAATTTTTGCAAGCACTTGAAACTGCATCCAAAAGGCTGAGAAACTCTGCATCCCCCAAGTTTCCAGCTCTGTCCGGCTTGCTAGCCCAAGTATACTCAGGGACTGTGATCTCAGTTCTGTTAATTCCGCACAGCTGGCAGAGAAGTCTCCATTTTTTTTCTTGAAAAACAAAGATGCATATTCCTCTGAAAAGACATCAAGAGCGAAACACAGAACGCACTTGTACCCGGAAGAAATAATGGTAGTCGCATCACCAGTATGAGGCATGTTCCATGAATAGTTAATTTCTTTAAGATTTGGGTGAGAGTTTACTAATCGCAAATGATACACTCAGCTTAATACTAGCTAGAAGGTGCAATCTCAAAGGTAAAAGAAAAGAAGCAGCACGTCCTTCATCGAAATACAGAAGAAAATATAAGATCATACTGAATACCAAGCGAATAATAAGATCACACTCAAACATAAGAACAAGACAAGATCCTTATCCGTTATATGGTGACAATTGACTGATAAGGTTAGTTTCAAACGAATATATAGTTTAGAAAATACTAAGACGCGTGAGCCACATGCCAAAATTAGTATCAGAATACTTACTGGACCTATATTCTTTAATCGAATGTAGTCAAGCAAAACACACAATCCAATGTGGGATAAGAAACTCCCTTTATACCACCAATTGCCTGGGGTCAGGATATATATGCTATTCACTCATGCTGAATCAAAGAATAGTCCAACACAGACAGAGAGCAATTCATGGTATCTCTAATCAGTGACATACACATCAGGATGTGCCATTCACCGGCCACATGCAAGCATTTCAAATATTCACTGCAACTTTATACAAGCACGAGACTGAGCAATCATGGTATGGTATTGCCAGCTGCAAGAAAATGGGCAAGACATAACATGCATTTTGAGGAAACTTCCAAATTCAGCTAAGCAGATCAAGAATAGTACTATCCGCAACACCTTCGATCAAGAGTAGCTGAAGGAATTCAACAGCAATTCATGGGGCTGGTGAGAAATGTCAGGTAATTCAGGTTAACTCATTCATCCCGCTTGAAGCATGCAGTTCGAAGCTTTAAACACAAATTCGATCCCAATCTTCTTCAACAGAACAAAATGAAAAAGGTTAAGTGCGCGGAAGACGAATCAAGTTGACCTTACTCCTGTAACCTTTGACAAAGACTTAGAAACGACCACTAGGAGATTAGTGATAAAGGAGGCAGAACAGAACCACTAAGCCACCAGATACAGACAGTGAGATGTTACCGCAGAAATGGCTTCGAACGAAGGGACTCCTACTCTTCGAAGGCCCATGGACTCTCTTTACGCAGTTCCTCCTCCTCCTCCTCGGTGAAGTCGGTGGCAATGCCGAACATCTTGCGCGTCTGCTCCACGCTCTTGCCCTTGATCATGTCGGCGACCTTCTGGCAGGCAGCGTCGAGGAGTCCCTTGATGTGGAGGAAGTTGACGGCCATGATGAGGTCGTAGAGGGCGTCCTGGCTGAGGCCGTCGACAAGCTTGCGGTCCCACTCCTTCAGCGCCTCACCGGATGCCTCGGAGTTGCAGCTGCTGCTGCCCTCAGCGACGCCGTGGTTGGCGTCGGGATTGGCGGTGGCGGCGGAGGCGGCGTGCTCATTGCAGTATTCGATCACCGTGACGAGGGCCCTGGCGTCCACATTGGGTAGCTGGATGATGCCTTTGGCGCAGCCCTGGTCGATCATGTCGGCGAGGAGCACGGACAGCCGGGCTGCAGCCTCCGACACCTTGAACAGCATCCCATCCGAGCTCTTTAAGGTGATGATTTTTCCGCTGGCCCTGAAGAAAAATGTGTCGTTTTCGCCAGCAACCTGCTCTGTCTCCTCTGCCATCGCTCCCTTCTCCTCCGGCCGTTGACCAACGGTTCTCCCCCTTCTTGCCCCCTCCGCTGCCGCCGTCCCCTTCTCAGAAAAGGGAGTAAGTCCAGAGAACCATGTGCACATGTCTTCCTCCTCTATCTGGTGCATCTGCTCGGGGGTCTTGCAATTGACCATGTCCACGACGGCGACCTTCTGGCAGGCAGCGTCGAGGAGCCCCTTGATGTGGAGGAACTTAGCGGCGATGATGACGTCGCAGAGGGCGTCCTGGCTGAGGCCGTCGACGAGCTTGCGGTCCCACTCCATCAGCGCCTCCTCGGATGCCTCGGAGTTGCAGCTGCTGCTGCCCTCATCGACGCGGCTGTTGGAAGAGGCGGCGTCGGCGTGCTTGTTGCAGTATTCGATCACCGTGTCGAGGGCCCTGGCGTCCACGTTGGGTAGCTGGATGATGCCTCCGGCGCAGCCCTGGTCGATCATGTCGGCGAGGGGCACGGACAGCCGTGCCGCCTCCTCCGACACCGTGAACAGCATCCCATCCGAGCTCTCCAAGGTGATGACAGCACTGGCCATGAAGAAAAAGATCTCTTTTTTGCCGGCCACCTCTTCCATCGCTCCCTTCTCCTCCGGCCGTTGTCCCTTCGTTCTGCTAAAACGTTGTCGCTCCCTTCTCCTCCGGCCGTTGTCCCTTCGTTCTGCTAAAACGTTGTCGCTCCCTTCTCCTCCGGCCGTTGTCCCTTCGTTCTGCTAAAACGTTGTCGCTCCCTTCTTTCCCTCTCCGCCGCCGCCGCCCCATTCTCAGATCATGCAATTTCAGAGAACCATGTGAACATCCCTTCCATCTCCCCTGCTTCGGCCTTCTTCTTGTGCCCCCTCTTTGCCGATGCCGGTCGATTTTCTCCCTTTTGCTCCGCCTTGGCTCTCTCCTCCTCCTCCCCCTCTTCCTCATTCCCGGCTGTCGCTCCCTTCTCTTCCTTCTCCGCCGTTGACCCCTTCTCCTTGTCCGCGGCCGCGTCCCCTTTCTCCTCCTCCGTCCGACCCGTCTTCCCCATCGCCCTGTCTGCGGTCGCCGGTCCCTTCTCTCCCACCGCCGCTCCCGCTCCCGCCCCCATCTCCTCCGCCGCCTCCGCCGCCATTGCTCTCGATGTGGGTTAGGTGGGGAACTGCCGGAAATGGCCGAGAGTGCGATGCGCTTGTGGACCGAACAGGTGCGATGAATCCATTTCTTCTGCCGCTATGGGCCTACTTCTGGGCCGAACTGAAACAAGCTGGAGTTTTGAGCTGCTGGATTTAGTGGGCCCATTTGTAATATTATGCTTGAGCCCGTCTTTTTTTTAGTGGTGATTCATGAAGGAGATATAGCAACACTAATTTTTTTTTTCATCAACAGGCCACACGCAAAAGGAAGAAGAATGGAATTGAAAGGTTTCAGACCCCATCTGGGTCGTATTGTGAGGAACCTCAACAGTTGCACAATCATGCGGAAGAATTCTATAAAGAACTATACAATACAGAGGGAACGTTGGGGATGGATGAGGTTCTCTCTTGTGCACCAAAAAACTAACGCCAGCAATGAATGCAAGACTAGACGCTCCATATACGACAGAAGAGGTTAAAAATGCACTTGTTTTAGATGTACCCGACAAAAGCACCTCGACCAGATGGATTTCTGATCATTTTTTCAATCTCATTGACACTTGTGTGGAGAAGAAGTAACAAGGGTTGTGTTGTATATTTTAAATGGATTTGAGGGCTTAGGATGCGAAGTATCTACTCCCGAGCTGAAATGCTCCCTAATTGAACCGTAAAATTGAAACAAATAGTAAAAAAATAAAACCAAACTTTTTTGTTGAAAACTTTGACAAATATTTTGAGTGCTTGCAAAAGTTTATCATGAAATGCCATCCGTGAAGTCGTGGCAAAACAAACAAAAGTGATGCTCCAAAAATGCTATTTTTAAAGCATTTTGAAGTGTTGATTTCGATTTTTTTCATGACTTCCACAAGTTCATTTCATGACGAAAAATTTCAAGCACTCAAATATTTTTCCAAAGTTACCCACAAAAAATAAGACCCCCCCTTTTTTTTTACTATTTTTTGTATTTTACTTTCCATCCCGAGTTCATTTGAGCTCAAGAGCAAAAGAAGATTTTTGACTTATGATAGGTAAAATGAGCTCGGGAGCAGAAGAAGATTTTTTATTTACGATAGGTAAATCAGACTTTGTTTGTTTTGATCCCAAAAGTTCAAGGTGCATCTTCCCTCTCTTAGTTTTGACCGATTAGTTTATGTAACGTTGTGCTAAAAATCGTGTCAAAAGTGCAAGCCGACAGATTGAAGGAGGTGCTCAGCATTTGTCCTGGGTAGGTTAATCATTGATAATATCTTGACTGCATAGAGTGATCAAATTTTATGAAGAAGAAGAGGGGAGGAAGTTCACTATATTACGCTCTTAAACTTTCACATGATGAAGGCGTATGATAGAGTTTAGGGGGTTATCTTCGGGCTATAATATTGAAGTTGGGTTTCTCCAAGAGATGGGTGATGTCTATCATGGGGATTGTTCCATCGGTTTCTTTGTCAATGTGTTTTTAGTGCGGAACGTACAATGGATTTTAAACACTCGAGGGGTATATGTCAAGGGGACTCTATGCTCGTATTTGTTTTTATTAGCAACTAGAGATATCTCTTGCCTGTTGACGAGCAGGGGAATTTTGAAAAACTTACTGGGCATCGTAGTGGCGCCCACAGCACCCCCCGTCAGTCATATCTCTTTGAAGACGATAGCTTGCTATTTATAAGGGCGGGTATAGAAGGACCATTAGAGATTAAAGGGGTAGTCGATATTTATTGTCAGGCATCATGCCAAAGGGTAAGTCTGGCTAAAAGTTCAATGCATTTCAATAAGGGGTTCCCGAACAATGTGAGAGATGCCATGAAGAATGTAGTTGAGGTGTGATGTGTACTACACAACCTTCTTCTTGTAGACGTTGTTGGGCCTCCAAGTGCAGAGGTTTGTAGGACAATAGCAAATTTTCCTTAAGTGGATGACCTAAGGTTTATCAATCCGTAGGAGGCGTAGAATGAAGATGGTCTCTCTCAAGCAACCCTGCAACCAAATAACAAAGAGTCTCTTGTGTCCCCAACACACCCAATACAATGGTAAATTGTATAGGTGCACTAGTTTGGCGAAGAGATGGTGATACAAGTGGTATATGGATGGTAGATAAATGTTTTTGTAATCTGAAAATATAAAAGCAGCAAGGTAACTAATGATAAAAGTGAGCGTAAACGGTATTGCAATGCGTTGAAACAAGGCCTAGGGTTCATACTTTCACTAGTGCAAGTCCTCTCAACAATAATAACATAATTGGATCATATAACTATCCCTCGACATGCAACAAAGAGTCACTCCAAAGTCACTAGTAGCGCAGAACAAACGATGAGATTATGGTAGGGTACGAAACCACCTCAAAGTTATTCTTTCCAATCAATCCGTTGGGCTATTCCTATAGGTGTCACAAACAACCCTAGAGTTCATACTAGAATAACACCTTAAGACACAAATCAACCAAAACCCTAATGTCACCTAGATACTCCAATGTCACCTCAAGTATCCGTGGGTATGATTATACGATATGCGTCACACAATCTCAGATTCATCTATTCAACCAACACATAGAACCTCAAAGAGTGCCCCAAAGTTTCTACCGGAGAATCACGACGAAAACGTGTGCCAACCCCTATGCATAGGTTCATGGGCGGAACCCGCAAGTTGATCACCAAAACATACATCAAGTGAATCACGTGATATCCCATTGTCACCACAGATACGCACGGCAAGACATACATCAAGTGTTCTCAAATCTTTAAAGACTCAATCCGATAAGATAACTTCAAAGGGGAAACTCAATCCATTACAAGAGAGTAGGGGGGAAGAAACATCATAGGATCCAAATATAATAGCAAAGCTCGCGATACATCAAGATCGTATCACCTTAAGAACATGAGAGAGAGAGAGAGAGATCAAACACATAGCTACTGGTACATACCCTCAGCCCCGAGGGAGAACTACTCCCTCCTCATCATGGAGAGCACCGGGATGATGAAGACGGCCACCGAAGAGGGATTGCCCCCTCCAGTAGGGTGCCGGAACGGGTCTAGATTGGTTTTCGGTGGCTACGGAGGCTTCTGGCGGCGGAACTCCTGATCTATTGTGCTCTCGGATGTTTTTAGGGTATATGGAGATATATAGGCGGAAGAAGTACGTCAGGGGGCCATGAGGGGCCCACAAGGGTGGAGGGCGCGCCCAGGGGGGTGGGCGCGCCCCCTGCCTCGTGGCCTCCTTGTAGATCCCCTGACGTGCACTCCAAGTCTTCTGGGCTTCTTCTGATCCAAAAAAAAGTTCCGTGAAGTTTCAGGTCAATTGGACTCCGTTTGGTTTTTCTTTTCTGCGATATTATAAAACAAGGTAAAAACAGAAACTGGCACTGGGCACTGGGTTAATAGGTTAGTCCAAAAAATGATATAAAAGTGTATAATAAAGCCCATAAACATCCAAAACGATAGATAATATAGCATGGAGCAATCAAAAATTATAGATACGTTGGAGACGTATCAGCATCCCCAAGCTTAATTCCTGCTCGTCCTCGAGTAGGTAAATGAAAAAAACAGAATTTTTGATGTGGAATGCTACCTAACATATTTCTCTAAGTAATTCTTCTTTGTTGTGGCATGAATGTTCATATCTATAAGATTCAAGACAAAAGTTAAATATTGACATAAAAATAATAATACTTCAAGCATACTAACTAAACAATCATGTCTTCTCAAAATAAACATGGCCAAAGAAAGCCATCCCTACAAAATCATATAGTCTGGCTGTGCTCCATCTTCACCACACAAAGTATTTAAATCATGCACAACCCCGATGACAAGCCAAGCAATTGTTTCATACTTTTTATGTTCTCAAACTATTTCAATCTTCACGCAATACATGAGCGTGAGCCATGGATATAGCACTATTGGTGGAATAGAATGGTGGTTGTGGAGAAGAAAAAAAGGAGAAGATAGTCCCACATCAACTAGGCATATCAACGGGCAATGGAGATGCCCATCAATAGATATCAATGTGAGTGAGTAGGGATTTCCATGCAACGGATGCACTAGAGCTATAAGTATATGAAAGCTCAACAAAAGAGACTAAGTGGGTGTGCATCCAACTTGCTTGCTCACGAAGACCTAGGGCATTTTGAGGAAGACCATCATTGGAATATGCAAGACAGGTTCTATAATGAAAAATTCCCACTAGTATATGAAAGTGATAACATAGGAGACTCTCTATCATGAAGATCATGGTGCTACTTTGAAGCACAAGTGTGGTAAAAAGATAGTAGCATTGCCCCTTCTCTCTTTTTTTCTCATTTTTTTATTTTTTATTTGGGCCTTCTCTTTTGTTATGGCCTCTTTTCTCCTTTTTTATTTGGGCTTCTTTGGCCTCTTTTATTTATTTATTTTCGTCCGGAGTCTCATCCCGACTTGTGGGGGAATCATAGTCTCCATCATCCTTTCCTCATTGGGACAATGCTCTAATAATGATGATCATCACACTCTTATTTACTTACAACTCAAGAATTACAACTCAATTCTTAAAACAAAATATGACTCTATATGAATGCCTCCGGCGGTGTACCGGGATGTGCAATGACTCATGAGTGACATGTATGAAAGAATTATGAATGGTGGCTTTGCCACAAATACGATGTCAACTACATGACCATGCAAAGCAGTATGACAATGATGGAGCGTGTCATAATAAGCGGAACGGTGGAAAGTTGCATGGCAATATATCTCGGAATGGCTATGGAAATGCCATAATAGGTAGGTATGGTGGCTGTTTTGAGGAAGGTAAATGGTGGGTTTATGGTACCGGCGAAACTTGCGCGGTACTAGAGAGGCTAGCAATGGTGGAAGGGTGAGAGTGCGTATAATCCATGGACTCAACATTAGTCATAAAGAACTCACATACTTATTGCAAAAATCTATTAGTTATCGAAACAAAGTACTACGCACATGCTCCTAGGGGGATAGATTGGTAGGAAAAGACCATCGCTCGTCCCCGACCGCCACTCATAAGGAGGACAATCAATAAATAAAACATGCTCCGACTTCATCACATAACAGTTCACCATACGTGCATGCTACGAGAATCACAAACTTCAATACAAGTATTTCTCAAATTCACAACTACTCAACTAGCATGACTCTAATATTACCATCCTCATATCTCAAAACAATCATCAAGTATCAAACTTCTCATAGTATTCAATGCACTCTATATGAAAGTTTTTTTTTATTATATCCCTCTTGGATGCCCATCATATTAGGACTAAATTCATAACCAAAGCAAACTACCATGCTGTTTAGGACTCTCAAAATGATATAAGTGAAGATCAATGAGTTGTCGAATAATTATGCAACTATATGAAGACTCTCTAACACTAAAGAATTTCAGATCTTGGTATTTTATTCAAACAGCAAGCAAAACTAAATAAAATGATATTCTAAGGATGGCAAACATCATGTGAAGAAGCAAAAACTTAGGATCAACCGAAACTAACCGATAGTTGTTGAAGAAGAAAGGTGGGATGCCAATCAGGGCATCCCCAAGCTTAGACGCTTGAGACTTCTTAAAATATTATCTTGGGATGCCTTGGGCATCCCAAATCTTGAGCTTTTGTGTCTCCTTAATTCCTCTCATATCACGGTCTCCCTAAATCTCAAAAGCTTCATCCACACAAAACTCAACAAGGACTCGTGAGATAAGTTAGTATAAACCATTGCAAAAACCTTATCATACTCTACTGTAGCAAATCACTAAAATTATTATTCAACATTGCATACTAAATGCCTATGCATATTTAATAGTCCTATCCTCAAATAGAATAATTAAAGAAGCAAACATATGCAAACAATACAAACATAACAGCAATCTGCCTAAACAGGACAGTCTATAAAGAATGCAGCAACATCCATACTTCCCTAGCTCCAAAAATTATAAAATAAAATTCCCACTGTAGTAAATTTATCATATCTTAATATGCAAAAGGTTTCAACATTTTATCACATTCTGACTTTTCTAGGGAATTATTGCAACAGCGGTATACTTTCTGTTTTCAAACAGCAACATGTGGACTTCTAAAATAGGCATAGTAAAGGCTATCAATGCCACTTTTATTGAAATAAAAGATGCAAAACATTGTTCTAAATAACATCAATCAAATCCTAACAAAATAAATTGACGCTCCAAGCAAAACACATATCATGTGGTGAATAAAAATATAGCTCCAAGTAAAGTTACCGATGAACGAAGACGAAGGAGGGGATGCCTTTTGGGGCATCCCCAAGCTTACGCTCTTGGATATACTTGAATATTACCTTGGGGTTCCTTGAGAATCCCCAAGCTTAGTCTCTTGCCACTCCTTATTCCATAGTCCATCGAATCCTTACCCAAAACTTGAAAACTTCACAGCACAAAACTTAACAGAAAACTCGTAAGCTCCGTTAGTATAAGAAAATAAATCACCACTTCAAGGTACTGTAATGAACTCATTCTTTATTTATATTGGTGTTAAATCTACTGTATTACAACTTCTCTATAGTTTATAAACTCTTTTACTAGCCATAGATTCATTAAAATAAGCAAACAACATACGAAAAACAGAATCTGTCAAAAACAGAACAGTCTGTAGTAATCTGGATCAAACGTATACTTATGGAACTCATAAAATTCTCAAATAAATTTCTGGACGTGAGGAATTTATCTATTAATCATATGCAAAAATAATTAACTAAATATCACTGTCCAATAAAAAATGGCAGCTAATCTCGTGAGCGCTAAAGTTTCTGTTTTTTTTACAGCATGATCGCAAAGACTTTCCCCAAGTCTTCCCAAAGGTTCTACTTGGCACAAACACTAATTAAAAGCATAAAACCACATCTAAACAGAGGATATATTAATTATTTATTACTAAACAGGAAGAAAAAGCAAGGAATAAAAATAAAGTTGGGTTGCCTCCCAACAAGCGTTATCGTTTAACGCCCCTAGCTAGGCATGATGATTTCAATGATGCTCACATAAAGGATAAGAATTAAAACATAAAGAGAGCATCATGAAGAATATTACTAGCACATTTAAGTCTAACACACTTCCTATGAATAGGGAGTTTGTGAGCAAACAACTTATGGGAACAAGAATCAACTTGCATAGGAAGGTAAAGCAAGCAAAACTTCAAAATTTTAAGCACATAGAGAGGAAACTTGATATTATTGCAATTCCTACAAGCATATATTCCTCCCTCATAATAATTTTCAGTAGCATCATGAATGAATTCAACAATATAACCATCACATAAAGCATTTGTTTCATGATCTACAAGCATAGAAAATTTACTACTCTCCACATAAGCAAAATTCTTCTCATTAGGAATAGTGGGAGTATCATAAAAGACTCGAATACTATAAATTGTTTCCACATTAAAAGAGTAATGTTCAGAAAATGGGTAATCATAATGATGACAAGTTTTATAAATATAATCACTACTTTTTATAGCATAATTATCATCACAATAATCATCATAAGTAGGAGGTATGCTATCGTCATTATAAATTTGCATATCAAAACTTGGGAGACTAAAAATATCATCTTCATCAAACGTAGCATCCCCAAGCTTGGGCCTTTTCATATCATAAGCATAATCACTCTCATCATTAATAGTATGGATAGCACCAATATTATAGCAATTATCATATTCTTCCAAGCAAGTGCCAAAAAGATTTTCAAGATCATAAGAAGTATCATTATCTTCCACAATTATATTTTCATGAGGCACAATAGTAATAGGAGCAGAAATATTTGGGAGAGAGATATTTTTACCTCTCTTCCTTTTCCTTTTCTTCTTCTTCACCACATCATGTGTGGGTTCAATCCTCTTTTTGGAGCTCCTTATTAATGAGATTCGTTGAATAGGAGGCTCCTCCTCGTTATCTGATTCATCATAAGAAATAATAGGAGGATATTGGGAAGTCTCTTCCCTTTCATTAGTATTCTCTTCATCTTCTATTTGTTTTCTTTTCTTTATGTAGT
The DNA here is from genome assembly GCF_003073215.2 of Triticum urartu. NCBI lineage: Eukaryota > Viridiplantae > Streptophyta > Magnoliopsida > Poales > Poaceae > Triticum > Triticum urartu. The sequence continues at coordinate 545,996,737 of NC_053024.1, read as the reverse complement.
TGGCAATATAAGGATTTTCAATACAATTCGCCGCACAATACATATAAATTTCCTCTAGATCAAAATGAAGAACTCTATCAAGGGTAAATTTTGGAATACCCTTAGTTATACGTTTCATTTCTTCATAACCCAAGAGCAAACTAAGTTCATTATGATGTGCAAGGGAAATCAAGTCATCACAATTTTTGGACACGATACGATCATGTTCATTGCAAAGCTCACAAGTATGGCCAAGATAATTTAAATTGTCAGCACATTCATCTAGCCTTTCTTGCAACAATTTAGTTTCAAAGTACTTATGCCTCTTGCAATATCTATCTTCCCTATTTGGTGTGTACTTACAAACCCAATGTACTCCACAAAAATTGACATGTTTATAGGAGACATTTTCATCATAACTAGTGCAATCATCATTAGTATCATGGATATTCAAAGAATTCGTACTAACAACATTGCAATTATGCTCATCATTCACATATTTTATGCCAAGCATTCTATGTAATTCTTCTTCTAGCATTTGAGCACAATTTTCCTATCCATCATACTCACGAAAGATATTAAAAAGATGAAGCGTATGAGGTAGACTCAATTCCATTTTTTGGTAATTATCTTTCAGAAACTAAACTAGTGACAAAACAAGAAACTAAAAGACTCGATTGCAAGATCTAAAGATATACCTTCAAGCGCTAACCTCCCCGGCAACGGCGCCAGAAAAGAGCTTGATGTCTACTATACAACCTTCAGCCCCGATACATCAAGATCGTATCACCTTAAGAACACGAGAGAGAGAGAGAGAGATCAAACACATAGGTACTGGTACATACCCTCAGCCCCGAGGGAGAACTACTCCCTCCTCGTCATGGAGAGCACCGGGATGATGAAGATGGCCACCGGAGAGGGATTTCCCCCTCCGGTAGGGTGCCTAAACGGGTCTAGATTGGTTTTCGGTGGCTACGGAGGCTTTTGGCGGCGGAACTCCCGATCTATTGTGCTCTCGGATGTTTTTAGGATATATGGAGATATATAGGCGGAAGAAGTACGTCAGGGGGGGCACGAGGGGCCCACGAGGGTGGAGGGCGCGCCCAGGGGGTGGGCGCGCCCCCTGCCTCGTGGCCTCCTCGTAGATCCCCTGACGTGCACTCCAAGTCTTCTGGGCTTCTTCTGATCCAAAAATAAGTTCCGTGAAGTTTCAGGTCAATTTGACTCTGTTTGGTTTTCCTTTTCTGTGATATTCTAAAGCAAGGTAAAAACAAAAAGTGGCACTGGCCTCTGGGTTAATAGGTTAGTCCCAAAAATGATATAAAAGTGTAAAATAAAGCCCATAAACATCCAAAACAGTAGATAATATAGCATGGAGCAATCAAAAATTATAGATACGTTGGAGACGTATCAAGGTGCCATCTGAATCCCTGATGTTATTTGGGACTGCCTATAGAGGTGGGAAGGAATAAAAATGCCACATTCAAGTATTTAAAATACATGGTCTGGAATAAAATTTAAGGATGGATCGAACATATCCTTTCGGCTAGGGGGAAAGATGTGCTCATCAAATTCGTAGCCTAAGTTGTTCCCATGTATTCAGTTAGTTGTTTTTAAATTGCCTAGGGGTTTGTGAGAAAAGATAAATTCACTCATTAGAAGTTTATGGTGGGTTTGTGAGAAAATCCCACATTGGGTGTCTTGGGACACACTTATGATGCCGAAATATATGTGAGGTATGGGGTTCAAAGGCATTGAAATTTGGGAAAAGTATATTTTTTGTCCTCAAACTTTCGTGATAGTTTAGAAATCATCCCTCAACTCCAAAATCACACAAACTCAGTCTTTCAACTATTTAAACCTGATAATTTCCGTCCCTTAGGTGATTTTAATATGATGTGGGCCCTATTTTGATTAAAACTGGCCATGTGGCCTGGTTTAATGACGTAGCATCCGCTGATCCAAACCTCGCCAGTGCGATTCATACGGCAGCGCATCGTAGGTCTCAGGGTCGACGATCTTGGGGACTTTTCCTCGGTGTTGGGTGATAGGAGGCCGACCGTCCCGTGTCGGTGGCTCTCCTCGGCCGAGTCTGTAGATGCGCCGATGGTCGTGCTCTCGGTCTGCCCGTACCCCCTGCAGGATCTCCATCTGCGAGGCCATGAACTTGGAACATGGGCACCATGCAGAGGAACATCTCCGTGGTGTCAGAGTCCTCGAGGTAGAGGATGTTCCTCACAATCTGGACCTATTGTAGAACAAGAACTGAAGTAATTGACAGATATCCAGGTTTACACATGTGTCGTGTTGTACAACAACCTTAGCTAAAGATCAGTTTACAACCCCTACTAGCTAGCGCTACCGATCCTGTGCAGTTGAGTGCACAACGGAACATGTGTGCATGGGAGGAGGAGGTCCTGAAGGCGTGTTCCAAGTCCTGACGAACGGCACCGAGCGACATGGCGGCGAGCACGGCCACGTTGGAAGTGGACAGAGTTGGGGTAAAAAAAAGGCCACGCGGCCAGTTTTAATCAAAACCGGTTTCACATCATACTAAAACCATCTGAAGGGACAAAAATAATTCGGTTTAAATAGTTGAAGGACTGAGTTTTAGTGGTTTTGAAGTTGAGTGACGATTTCTAAACTTTCATGAGAATTCGAGGACAAAAAATATACTTTTCCCTTGAAATTTTAACCTGGCTCTGTTAGCTCATGAAGTGTGAGCAATTTTGCAAGCGCGAGAGACACTTAGTGCAAGGATCCTAAAATCTGTTTTTTCCGCAAACCAACATTGTGCAGGTGACTTTGGGCTCATCCCCTCCCAGGTATGGAGATTATTAGTAGAAGAAAGGGATACTCTAAAATTAGAACTGGTCTATAGAATTTGGCAACGAACAAACCATGAGAGTGTGGCAAGATAATTGGATCCCAGGACAGAGCGTTTGACTCCGGTGATGGCTTTGTCAGCAAACCCACCTCAATTGGTGTCTGAACTTATTGATCTATTGTCGGGATGGTGGAACCGAGATGAACTCACTATACACTTCATGCCTATGGACATTGAGATGATATGCAACATAAGAATTAGTTTTGTCCCACGGGAAGATTTTTGTGCATGCCATCATGAAAAAACTGGCATCTTCTCTGTTAGATAGGCGTACAGGATGCTTGTTACGACGAAAAGACTCGTGGGGATTGGCTTGAGGGGCACCCGAGCATAAGCTGCAATAGATCAAAAAAGCGTGGATCAAACTATGGAAGGCTAAGGTGCCTTTCAAGTTCCAAGGTCAGGGTATTTGCATGGTGCCTCGCTCAATAGTCATCGCCTTTCGGAGTGGATCTTCATCGTCGACATATGGCGACTTCTCTTTGTTGTGAATTGTGTATGGGAGAGGAAGACAACTAGTGCCACTCTTTGTTGGGCTGCACCATGGCAAGGTGTGTATGGGCTCTAGTCGATAAGTCGCTCATAGAAGACATTTGTATGAGTAGGTGCCCAGATACCAATGAGCGGTTATCTCATATGCTGGAAATAAACCTGGGAAAATCATGGGCAAGGCTAGGTTTCGGGTCGAACTTGTGAAAGTCCGGCCTTCTTTTCTCAAGCCTGAGCCTGGCCCAAAGCCCAAAACACACTCTGTTCTCAAGCCCAAGCCCTGCCTGAAATCGTGCCCGAAAGCCTAGTCTGAATGCTACTTTTTAGTGTTCAAGTGTTTAAGTGGCCTAGAATACAGAAAAAGAAAATCCCAAGCTCAGCCTGAACTACCTTTTGTACTGCAAAACAAGGCTCAAGCCTAACCAAAATGGCAACCTTAACCCGGCCTGAGCCTGGTTTTTCAGGTCGGCTTGGGCCGAGTTGTCGGGTCAGGCTATCCATGCTCAGGTCTAGCTAGAAACAACCCCGCATGAGGATTTTTACCAAATGGTCACTCTTTGGGCGATTTGGAGTGCTTGGCAGAGGGCTATCCATGAAGCTATCTTTCGGAGCCCGGTATCAATCCATGGATTTGTAATGCGTTTTGGGACGAACCTTGAGATTACAAGTTTGATTTCGTAGAAGCACGTCAAGGTGGTACCCTCTGTGGCACCCAGATAGATTCTGCCACCTACTAATATGGTTAAGCTCAGTGCTGACAGGGGTATATAGCAAAACAAAGACGGAAGGGTGCGACGGCTGTAGTGTGCAGGGACGTCCGTGGTGTGTACCTGGGGTTATCAACACGCGTGATCGACCACTAAGCATATTAATGAAGGGAGTAAGGGTGTCTACAGCTCGATCCTTCAGGAAATTGAGTTTTGTCGTCGATCTTTCACATAGGTTTGTTTCGTTCACGAGGGAAGGGCTTCCAATACAGAAGAACACAATCTTGTAAAGAACATTTTTTTGGAAAAGGGCAAAAGTCTTGCCGCATTGATTAATTAAGAGAGAGTTTTAGAAACAAGTTTGGCGCCCTAGGGCAAGTAGCCGGTAATACAAAAGCCTACTCTCCCGGCATAAGATTACACAAATGAGTTGCCCCCGCGAGCCCCCAATTCCTCGCCTCGCACCGAATTTTGTCCATGATAACTGTCGACGTGGCAAATTTGTTGTTGAAGATCCTTGCATTGCGCTCGTTCCATAACTCCCAAGACACAAGCATTGTAATAGAGCCCATAGCCTTACGACGTCCGAAGCCATCATGAACCATGGTGTACCACCATGATTCGACATCTTCAAACCCCTGCCAATTATTTGGGTATAACTCTTCAAGCTGAAGCCAATCGCGCACCATGGACCACACTCTTATGGACAATCTACATTGGAAGAGTAGGTGCATTGCTAATTCTGGAACTTGGTTGCATAGCGGACAGTTGCCACAATTTGGCCAACCACGTTTAGCAAGGCAGTCAGCCGTCCAAACTCTGTTCTGTGTGATCAACCAGGAAAAGAACTTGCATTTTTGCGGGGCCCAGTTCTTCCAAATGGTGCTCATGTAGCTAGTAGACACGATGCCGTAAAATTGCGCCTTGTATGATGTGTCCGCCGAATAATGCCATGAGGTGGTGAGCTTCCAGATGATGGTGTCAGGATGGTTGTCTTGCAACTGCACGTGGGCCACCAAAGTCCAAAGCGAGATGAATTCCTGGATGTGTGCCACTGTTAGGCCATTTGAGAGCTGAATTTTGTCTACCCAAGCACCGTTTTGAATTGCCTCCCTCACAGTCCAGCTTTTTCTTGTGGAAATTTTAAAAATTAATGGGGCGATGTGCTTAGGTCTAAGCCCATCTAGCCAAGCCGACTCCCAGAAGCTCGCCTTACGCCCATCGCCAATCGTGACCTTCGTGAGGGCGTGAAAAAGGTCCATGTCCTCATTATCGCAAGGGTTACCGGTGCCTACCCAAGGTCTTTCCGGCGCGATCCACTCAAGCCATGGCCACCTGAGGTGAAGTGCACGAGAAAACTTTGCAAGGTGAAGGATGCCAAGGCCACCGAGGATCATGGGGCGGCAAACGGTAGTCCAGTTAATTTTGCATTTGTCCCCAGAAACCTTGTCGGACCCTGCCCAAAGAAAAGCCCTCCGGATCTTGTCAATGGCTTACAAAACCTCGACTGGAATGACAAGCGCCGTGGTATAGTAGATCGTGATGGCAGTGAGGACCGATTTAACCAATGCATTCCTGCCTGCGGCCATGCAGTGCTTTCCCTTCCAAGGTGGCAACCTGCCGGAGACTTGGTCCTCAATGTGCTGGAAGTGGATCCTCTTTAACCACCTAACCGACAGGGGAAGACCAAGGTAGCGCAAGGGGAACGATGAGCGCATCGCAGGCATGTCATGCATGATATCGTCAAGGTCCAATCCCTCACACCAGATGGGTGCCACGAGCATTTTTTTTGGAAGTTTGCAGCAAGTCCGGTCACCTCTCCAAAGCTCTCCAGGATATTTGAGATGACCTGAACGTCCTCCTTTATCGGAGTGACAAACATTGCCACATCGTCTGCGTATAGCGATGTCCGGAATTGCACCCCACGGCCACCCAAGTCATGCTGGAGGCCCTGCTCGGTTGCCAACTGCAGCACCCGTTGTAGGGGGTCGATGGCAAGGACGAAGAGTAGCGGGGAGAGCGGGTCTCCCTGTCGGAGGCCACGACCATGCCTAATGGGATCCCTGGGGATGCCATTAAGAAGTACCCGAGATGTGAAGGTCGAGAGGAGGACAACAATCCAATTGTGGAACCTAGGTGGAAATCCGTGTTTTTGCAGGAGGTCGAAGATGTAATCCCATCGCACATTGTCGAACGCCTTCTTTATATCGAGCTTGAGGAGGAGAGATGGTTTCCGTCGTCGGTGGAGCCAACGTGCATAGTTCCTAACGAACATGAAGTTATCATGTATACTTCTTGACTTGATGAAGGCACTCTACGCATTTGAGACCAAGTTGTTCATATGAGGGGCAAGCCTTGACGCCAAAATTTTGGCAATAATCTTTGCAATGGCATAAATCAAGCTAATTGACCTAAAGTCAAGGATGCTCTCGGCGCCCTCCTTCTTTGGTAAAAGCACAATGTTCGCTGAGTTGAGCCATTGAAGGTGGGCTGTATGCAGGTTAGAGAAGTTGTTCATGACTGCCATAATATCTTCTTTGATAACATCCCAACAACTCTTGAAAAACTTGGCAGTGAACCCATCCGTCCCTGGCGCCTTATGGGAGGGTAGGATATTAATGGAGTTTTTTACCTCCTCCTCCGAGAAAGGCGCGTCAATGCCGGCGAGGTCCGCCACTGGAAGGTTTAGAGCTTCCCAGTTGAAATCCTTAAGCCGTGTATCTGCCTTTCTCATCGTGCCTGAAAAATGCTCCTTCACAATGCTTTCCTTTTCCTCGTGAGAAGTGACCTAACCTCCATTGTGACAAAGCCGGTGTATAAAGTTTTTCCGGCGTCTCGCATTGACCCTCAGATGGAAGAATCTCGTGTTTGCGTCACCCTCACGCAAGTTGTTGATGCGAGCCCATTGTTTCTTCCTAGCCCTCTCGAGCACTGCGAGGGCAATGACCCGACGCTTCAATCTCGTTCTAATGCATCTCTCCGCCGTCGAGAGCTGCCGTTGCTCCATGGCAATATCAAACCGAAGGATCACCTTAAGGGCCATGTGAAGCTGGATCTTATGGTTTGAAAAGATATTGCGACTCCAAGATTTAAGACGGCGCCCAGTGCATTGCAGCCTATGGAACAACCGTTGGTAAGGCTCGGAGTGTGATGATGGCTCGTTCCATGTGTTTTGCACCACCTCAGAAAACCCCGTCATGCGAAGCAAGAAGCTCTCAAATCTGAAAGGTCGGGGCCCCCTTGGGCCGCGGTTGCTAGCAAGTAGCAACGGACAGTGACCAGAGAGAGAGAGAGGACGAAAGTGCATGCGGGATGTGGTCGCCAAAGGAGGTATCCGAATCTTCATTGCAGAATACGTGATCGATCTTGGTTAGAGTCGGGGACACCCTTTCATTACTCCAAATGAAGCGGCGATTTTGCATGTGGATCTCCTTGAGCTCACAGTCATGAAGTGTATCATGGAATTTGATCAAACAGTTGCGGTTGATATTGTTGTTGTTCTTGTGCGTAGCATGCCGGATTTGATTGAAGTCACCCAAGGCAAGCCATCTCTCGCCTTGAGACGGCTTAAGAGATTTGAGTTCGGACAAAAAGTCATATTTTCTCACGTTGTCAGTTGGTCCATACACGATGGTCAAGCGGAACGGCAGCCCGCCGTGACGATGAGCAACCGTAGCCGAAAGGCAGAATGTATCAATGGACACAACTGAAACCTCGATGATCCCTCCATCCCAGAGCAGGGCAAGGCCACCGCGAGTGCCATCGGCTGGGAGTTGTGCAAAGTCCTGCAGCCTCTGACCTCCCAAGTAGGCAGCTGTGAAGGAATCCATTGCCTGTAGTTTAGACTCTTGAAGGCAGACTAGGTTGCACTGGGTGGCCGCGATGGTCTAATGGACAGTGGTATGACGATCTGGATAGTTTAATCCCCTCACATTCCAGCACAGAATTGCAATATCGTTGTCATTCATTTGGGAACAAGTTGCACATTAGGTAGTTTGAGCTAAGGCAGCAGCCATACAGTAGTAACAAGTTCAGGTTACAACTAAGACAGGGAGCAACAACAGCAAGCTCCATGAGATTGATCTCCGCCCATGGCAACAGACCAGGGCAACACAACATTAAGCATAATTTTTTGCTAACATGGCAGACTAAGTGACTTCATTACGCAGCAAACGGCACCATCAGGCATCAACCGTGGCTGAGGAAGCACCAGTCTCCCATGCATCTTGCTGCACCTCTTAATCCATGGCCGCAGCTCCACCGTGTGCAAGCAGTGCATCTTCCACAGCTGTGGAGAGGTCGCAATCCAGTCGAAATAGGGCCCTGAGCGCGTCAATGGCGATGTTTGGGGGCTGCCCTTTGAATAGGCCAACAAACTTGCTGATGGCATTCTCAGTAAGCATCTCTCCCTCGTCCACGATCCCCATCCTCTTGCAAAGGAGCTTCTCAGCCAAGACAGCTATGGGGTCCGCCTTGGTCTTGTTCTTCAGGCGCGGGCTGGAGCGGGGCAGGTTGAAGCTAGCGACTCGAGCGAGCGTCTTGCGGCGAGCTGCTGGAGGACGAGGGCGCGGGGAGGGCGATGACTGGAGCAGCGGGCTTCGAAGAGGAAGGAACAACAGAGGGCCTGAAAGCCCCCCACTCCCACCAAGGCCCCAGCAGCCTCGCTCGTGGCTGGAGTGCGTGCCGGGGAGCCCTCGCCGTGCACCGGCGTCGTGGGACGAGGAGGGTCGAGGTCGAGGGAGGCCAGCTCGAAGACGATGCTGCACGCGCATGACGCGTGACAAGGATTTGTGCGTGGCGGGAGCGCAGCCGGCGGGGACATGCTGCCACCACATAGAGTCGAGACGCCTCCCAGGGGCCCGTCCCCAGCTGCGGGAGAGCCCCTCGCCCCGTCAGTGGCAGCAGGAGCCCTGGACACCGAGCGTTCCCGCATGGAGGCGGCCACAGGAGCAGAGGAGCGGTGCCGTGGTGGTGGTGATGGGATTCTTCCATGGCGGCGGCCTGAGGCTGGGATGACGAAGCCCCCAGGGAGGCGCTGCACTAGCGCGAGGTCGATGCGGCGCTTGTCCGGCGCGTTGGCGAGCCGGCGGTTGTGGCGATCCCCACGCGAGTCGCCACAGCGTCCATCAGAGCGTCGGTCGTCGCGTCCGCCGTCACGCGAGCCCCTCCCATCGTCCCGATGCCCCTCGTGAGCACGGGAACGGCTGCGAAAGATCCTGTCGAACCAGGACTGCCCTTCGTGGTCGCCACGGCGGCCTCTTCGGTCGTCGTCATCGTCATCATCACGGCGGTTGCGGTCCTCTGGACGCCGGCTGCCATCACCACGGGCAGGGCGTCGGCGCAAGGGAGGTGCAACCCCGTCCACCAGCCCCTTGTGGAAATCAAAGCGCTCCCGAGGCGGGCACCGCGGCACAATCCCTTGCACGTTTGGCGTGAAGTCCTCGTGAATGTCCAGGTGCACGAGCACCTTGCTGCGCATGCCCTTCTTCCCCTTGAGTGCTCCGGCATCGTGGACGTCGGGGATAGAGACTTGTCCGTCGATGATCGTGAGCCACATGACCTTGGGCAGAGCAGAGGGGTTCTGTGACCAAGCCCAGAGGCTCATCGCAGATGAATCTTCAAGCTGCACTGTAGCCACATCAAAGTAGTGCATAACTGCATTCTTGCCGAGGAGGCAGCCAACCACCTCTTCATTCTAGGCTTGGAGCGACACAATCTCGAAGGAGACATGAACATGATGATGCAGAGCAGCGGCGTCAACGTTAGCCAGCTTCCTCTTCCTCCAGTTAGTCACATGGCTGTGCCTCGAGCATGGTCGTCAGACTTGTGAAAATAGGTAAAGCTAATGCCTAGCAGGGACGCATTGCGTGTTAATATATGGGCTGAAGCCAAGTAGTTACAGAGAGATATACATGGCGTGGATTGATCTCCAAGGATTCAATCACAACAACCTAACAACCTGATCTATCTATATCTATCCTACGGTTTATACAGCATCGAAGGTTTACATGTTTAACACCCCCCTCAATCACAACTCTCTATGTCGAGATTGTGTCTAAAACCTTCAAGTTGTCTCAAAGAAAGGGGTTTGGTAAACCCATCTGCAACTTGATCACCAGTGGGTATAAACCTGATATTCAGCAGTTTGTTGGCTACCCTTTCTCAAACAAAGTGATAGTCAATCTCGATATGCTTGGTCCTAGCATGAAAAATAGGGTTAGATCACAAGTACGTAGCACCAAGATTATCACACCAAAGTGATGTTGCCTGAGGATGACGAACACCCAGCTCAGTTAGCATATTTTGGACCCAGATAACTGTTGGGTTTCGTAGTAATTTCAAAAAATTTCCTACGCACACGCAAGATCATGTGATGCATAGCAACGAGAGGGGAGAGTGTTGTCTACGTACCCACGCAGACCGACTGCGGAAGCGTTGACGCAACGTAGAGGAAGTAGTCGTACGTCTTCACGATCCAACCGATCAAGCACCGAAACTACGGCACCTCCGAGTTCGAGCACACGTTCAGCTCGATGACGATCCCCGGACTCCGATCCAGCAAAGTGTCGGGGAAGAGTTCCGTCAGCACGAAGGCGTGGTGACGATCTTGATGCACTACAGCAGCAGGGCTTCGCCTAAACTCCGCTACAGTATTATCGAGGAATATGATGGCTGGGGGCACCGCACACGGCTAGGGAATAGATCACGTGGATCAACTTGTGTGTTCTAGGGTGCCTCTACCTCAGTATATAAAGGACTAGAGGGGGGAGGCTGGCCGGCCAAGGGAGGGCGCGCCAGGAGAGTCCTACTCCCTCTGGGAGTAGGATTCCCCCCCCCCCCCAATCCTAGTTGGAATAGGACTCCTTGAGGGGGGAAAGAGAGAGAGGGGGGCCGGCCACCTCTCCTAGTCCTAATAGGACTAGGGGAAGGGGGAAGGTGCGCGGCCACCTTGGGCTGCCCCTTTATCCTTTCCACTAAGGCCCATCAAGGCCCATATGGTTCCCGGGGGGTTCCGGTAACCTTCCCGGTACTCCGGTAAAATCCCGATTTCACCCGGAACACTTCCGATATCCAAACATAGGCTTCCAATATATCAATCTTTACGTCTCGACCATTTCGAGACTCCTCGTCATGTCCGTGATCACATCCGGGACTCCGAACAACCTTCGGTACATCAAAATGCATAAACTCATAATATAACTGTCATCGTAACCTTAAGCGTGCGGACCCTACGGGTTCGAGAGCAATGTAGACATGACCGAGACACGTCTCCGGTCAATAACCAATAGCGGGACCTGGATGCCCATATTGGCTCCTACATATTCTACGAAGATCTTTATCGGTCAGACCGCATAACAACATACGTTGTTCCCTTTGTCATCGATATGTTACTTGCCCGAGATTCGATCGTCGGTATCCAATACCTAGTTCAATCTCGTTACTGGCAAGTCTCTTTACTCGTTCCGTAATACATCATCTCACAACTAACATATTAGTTGTAATGCTTGCAAGGCTTATGTGATGTGCATTACCGAGAGGGCCCAGAGATACCTCTCCGACAATCGGAGTGACAAATCCTAATCTCGAAATACGCCAACCCAACATGTACCTTTGGAGACACCAGTAGTACTCCTTTATAATCACCCAGTTACGTTGTGACGTTTGGCAGTACCCAAAGTGTTCCTCTGGTAAACGGGAGTTGCATAATCTCATAGTTATAGGAACATGTATAAGTCATGAAGAAAGCAATAGCAACATACTAAACGATCGGGTGCTAAGCTAATGGAATGGGTCATGTCAATCAAATCATTCTCTTAATGATGTGATCCCGTTAATCAAATAACAACTCTTTGTTCATGGTTAGGAAACACAACCATCTTTGATTAACGAGCTAGTCAAGTAGAGGCATACTAGTGACACTTTGTTTGTCTATGTATTCACACATGTATTATGTTTCCGGTTAATACAATTCTAGCATGAATAATAAACATTTATCATGATTATAAGGAAATAAATAATAACTTTATTATTGCCTCTAGGGCATATTTCCTTCAGTCTCCCACTTGCATTAGAGTCAATAATCTAGATTACACCGTAATGATTCTAACACCCATGGAGCCTTGGTGCTGATCATGTTTTGCTCGTGGAAGAGGCTTAGTCAACGGGTCCGCAACATTCAGATCCGTATGTATCTTGCAAATCTCTATGTCTCCCACCTGGACTAGATCCCGGATGGAATTGAAGCATCTCTTGATGTGCTTGGTTCTCTTGTGAAATCTGGATTCCTTTGCCAAGGCAATTGCACCAGTATTGTCACAAAAGATTTTCATTGGACCCGATGCACTAGGTATGACACCTAGATCGGATATGAACTCCTTCATCCAGACTCCTTCGTTCGCTGCTTCCGAAGCAGTTATGTACTCCGCTTCACATGTAGATCCCGCTACGACGCTTTGTTTAGAACTGCACCAACTGAAAGCTCCACCGTTTAATGTAAACACGTATCCGATTTACGATTTAGAATCGTCCGGATCAGTGTCAAAGCTTGCATCAACGTAACCTTTTACGATGAGCTCTTTGTCACCTCCATATACGAGAAACATATCCTTAGTCCTTTTTAGGTATTTCAGGATGTTCTTGACCGCTGTCTAGTGATCCACTCCTGGATTACTTTGGTACCTCCCTGCTAGACTTATAGCAAGGCACACATCGGGTCTGGAACACAGCATTGCATACATGATAGATCCTATGGCTGATGCATAGGGAACATCTTTCATATTCTCTCTATCTTCTGCAGTGGTCGGGCATTGAGTCTTACTCAATTTCACACCTTGTAACACAGGCAAGAATCCTTTCTTTGCTTGATCCATTTTGAACTTCTTCAAAATTTTGTCAAGGTATGTTTTTTGTGAAAGTCCAATTAAGCGTTTTGATCTATCTCTATAGATCTTTATGCCTAATATGTAAGCAGCTTCACCGAGGTCTTTCATTGAAAAACTCTTATTCAAGTATCCCTTTATGCTATCCAGAAATTCTATATCATTTCCAATTAGTAATATGTCATCCACATATAATATCAGAAATGCTACAGAGCTCCCACTCACTTTCTTGTAAATACAGGCTTCTCCGAAAGTCTGTATAAAACCAAATGCTTTGATCACACTATCAAAGCGTTTATTCCAACTCCGAGAAGCTTGCACCAGTCCATAAATGGATCGCTGGAGCTTGCACACTTTGTTAGCTCCTTTTGGATCGACAAAACCTTCTGGTTGCATCATATACAACTCTTCTTCCAGAAATCCATTCAGGAATGCAGTTTTGACATCCATTTGCCAAATTTCATAATCATAAAATGCGGCAATCGCTAACATGATTCGGACGGACTTAAGCATCGCTACGGGTGAGAAGGTCTCATCGTAGTCAATCCCTTGAACTTGCCGAAAACCTTTCGCGACAAGTCGAGCTTTGTAGACAGTAACATTACCATCAGCGTCAGTCTTCTTCTTAAAGATCCATTTATTCTCAATTGCTTGCCGATCATCGGGCAAGTCAACCAAAGTCCATACTTTGTTCTCATACATGGATCCCATCTCAGATTTCATGGCTTCAAGCCACTTTGCGGAATCTGGGCTCACCATCGCTTCTTCATAGTTCGTAGGTTCATCATGATCTAGTAGCATGATTTCCAGAACAGGATTACCGTACCACTCTGGCGCGGATCTTACTCTGGTTGATCTACGAGGTTCAGTTGTATCTTGATCTGAAGTTTCATGACTATCATCCTTAGCTTCCTCTCTTATTGGTGTAGGTGTCGCAGAAACAGTTTTCTATGATGTACTACTTTCCAATAAAGGAGCAGGTACAGTTACCTCGTCAAGTTCTACTTTCCTCCCACTCACTTCTTTCGAGAGAAACTCCTTCTCTAGAAAGGATCCATTCTTAGCAACGAATGTCTTGCCTTCGAATCTGTGATAGAAGGTGTACCCAACAGTCTCCTTTGGGTATCCTATGAAGACACATTTCTCCGATTTGGGTTCGAGCTTATCAGGTTGAAGCCTTTTCACATAAGCAGCGCAGCCCCAAACTTTAAGAAACGACAACTTTGGTTTCTTGCCAAACCACAGTTCATAAGGCGTCGTCTCAACGGATTTTGATGGTGCCCTATTTAACGTGAATGCGGCCGTCTCTAGAGCGTATCCCCAAAACGATAGCGGTAAATCAGTAAGAGACATCATAGATCGCACCATATCCAGTAAAGTACGATTACGACATTCGGACACACCATTACGCTGAGGTGTTCTGGGTGGCGTCAGTTGCGAAACTATTCCATAATTTTTCAAATGTACACCAAACTCGTAACTCAAATATTCTCCTCCACAATCAGATCGTAGAAACTTTATTTTCTTGTTACGATGATTTTCAACCTCACTCTGAAATTCTTTGAACTTTTCAAATGTTTCAGATTTATGTTTCATTAAGTAGATATACCCATATCTGCTTAAGTCATCTGTGAAGGTGAGAAAATAACGATATCCGCCACGAGCCTCAATATTCATCGGACCACAACATCGGTATGTATGATCTCCAACAAATCTGTTGCTCTCTCCATAGTACCGGAGAACGGTGTTTTAGTCATCTTGCCCATGAGGCACGGTTCGCAAGTACCAAGTGATTCATAATCAAGTGGTTCCAAAAGTCCATCAGTATGGAGTTTCTTCATGCGCTTTACACCGATATGACCTAAACGGCAGTGCCACAAATAAGTTGCACTCTCATTATCAACTCTGCATCTTTTGGCTTCAACATTATGAATATGTGTGTTACTACTATCGAGATTCAACAAGAATAGACCACTCTTCAAGGGTGCATGACCATAAAAGATATTACTCATATAAATAGAACAACCATTATTCTCTGATTTAAATGAATAACCGTCTCGCATCAAACAAGATCCAGATATAATGTTCATGCTTAACGCTGGCACCAAATAACAATTATTTAGGTCTAATATTAATCCCGAAGGTAGATGTAGAGGTAGAGTGCCGACCGCGATCACATCGACTTTGGAACCGTTTCCCACGCGCATCGTCACCTCGTCCTTTGCCAGTGCCCGCTTATTCCGTACTCCCTGTTTCGAGTTGCAAATATTAGCAACAGAACCAGTATCAAATACCCAGGTGCTACTGCGAGCTCTAGTAAGGTACACATCAATAACATGTATATCACATATACCTTTGTTCACCTTGCCATCCTTCTTATCCGCCAAATACTTGGGGCAGTTCCGCTTCCAGTGACCAGTCTGCTTGCAGTAGAAGCACTCAGTTTCAGGCTTAGGTCCAGACTTGGGTTTCTTCTCCTGAGCAGCAACTTGTTTTCTGTTCTTCTTGAAGTTCCCCTTCTTCTTCCCTTTGCCCTTTTTCTTGAAACTAGTGGTCTTGTTGACCATCAACACTTGATGCTCCTTCTTGATTTCTACCTCCGCAGCTTTCAGCATTGCGAAGAGCTCGGGAATAGTCTTGTTCATCCCTTGCATATTATAGTTCATCACGAAGCTCTTGTAGCTTGGTGGCAGTGATTGGAGAATTCTGTCAATGACGCAATCATCTGGAAGATTAACTCCCAATTGAATCAAGTGATTATTATACCCAGACATTTTGAGTATGCTCACTGACAGAACTGTTCTCCTCCATCTTGCAGCTATAGAACTTATTGGAGACTTCATATCTCTCAATCCGGGCATTTGCTTGAAATATTAACTTCAACTCCTGAAACATCTCATATGCTCCATGACGTTCAAAACGTCGTTGAAGTCCCGATTCTAAGCCGTAAAGCATGGCACACTGAACTATCGAGTAGTCATCAGCTTTGCTCTGCCAGACGTTCATAACATCTGGTGTTGCTCCAGCAGCAGGCCTGGCACCCAGCGGTGCTTCCAGGACGTAATTCTTCTGTGCAGCAATGAGGATAATCCTCAAGTTACGGACCCAGTCCGTGTAATTGCTACCATCATCTTTCAACTTTGCTTTCTCAAGGAATGCATTAAAATTCAACGGAACAACAGCACGAGCCATCTATCTACAATCAACATAAACAAACAAGATACTATCAGGGACTAAGTTCATGATAAATTTAAGTTCAATTAATCATATTACTTAAGAACTCCCACTTAGATGGACATCCCTCTAATCTTCTAAGTGATCATGTGATCCAAATCAACTAAACCATAACCGATCATCACGTGAGATGGAGTAGTTTTCAATGGTGAACATCGTTATGTTGATCATATCTACTATATGATTCACGCTCGACCTTTCGGTCTCCGTGTTCCGAGGCCATATCTGCATATGCTAGGCTCGTCAAGTTTAACCTGAGTATTCTGCGTGTGCAAAAGCTGGCTTGCACCCGTTGTAGATGGACGTAGAGCTTATCACACCCGATCATCACGTGGTGTCTAGGCACGACGAACTTTGGCAACGGTGCATACTCAGGGAGAACACTTCTTGATAATTTAGTGAGAGATCATCTTATAATGCTACCGTCAATCAAAGCAAGATAAGATGCATAAAAGGATAAACATCACATGCAATCAATATAAGTGATATGATATGGCCCATCATCATCTTGTGCTTGTGATCTCCATCTCCGAAGCACCGTCATGATCACCATCGTCACCGGCGCGACACCTTGATCTCCATCGTAGCATCGTTGTCGTCTCGCCAATCTTATGCTTCCACGACTATCACTACCGTTTAGTAATAAAGTAAAGCATTACATCGCGATTGCATTGCATACAATAAAGCGACAACCATATGGCTCCTGCCAGTTGCCGATAACTCGGTTACAAAACATGATCATCTCATACAATAAAATTCAGCATCATGTCTTGACCATATCACATCACAACATGCCCTGCAAAAACAAGTTAGACGTCCTCTACTTTGTTGTTGCAAGTTTTACGTGGCTGCTACGGGCTTAAGCAAGAACCAATCTCACCTACGCATCAAAACCACAACGATAGTTTGTCAAATAGACTCCGTTTTAACCTTCGCAAGGACCGGGCGTAGCCATACTTGGTTCAACTAAAGTTGGAGAGACAGTCGCCCGCAAGCCACCTGTGTGCAAAGCACGTCGGGGGAACCGGTCTCGCGTAAGCGTACGCGTAATGTTGGTCCGGGTCGTCTCGTCCAACAATGCCGCCGAACCAAAGTATGACATGCTGGTAGGCAGTATGACTTATATCGCCCACAACTCACTTGTGTTCTACTCGTGCATATAACATCAACATAAATAACCTAGGCTCGGATGCCACTGTTGGGTTTCGTAGTAATTTCAAAAAATTTCCTACGCACACGCAAGATCATGTGATGCATAGCAACGAGAGAGGAGAGTGTTGTCTACGTACCTACGCAGACCGACTGCGGAAGCGTTGACGCAACGTAGAGGAAGTAGTCGTACGTCTTCACGATCCAACCGATCAAGCACCGAAACTACGGCACCTCCGAGTTCGAGCACACGTTCAGCGCGATGACGATCCCCGGACTCCGATCCAGCAAAGTGTCGAGGAAGAGTTCCGTCAGCACGACGGCGTGGTGACGATCTTGATGCACTACAGCAGCAGGGCTTCGCCTAAACTCCACTACAGTATTATCGAGGAATATGGTGGCTGGGGGCAACGCACACGGCTAAGGAATAGATCACGTGGATCAACTTGTGTCTTTCTGGGGTGCCTCTACCTCAGTATATAAAGGACTAGAGGGGGGAGGCTGGCCGGCCAAGGGAGGGCGCGCCAGGAGAGTCCTACTCCCTTTGGGAGTAGGATCCCCCCCCCCCAATCCTAGTTGGAATAGGATTCCTTGCGGGGGGAAAGAGAGAGAGGGGGGCCGGCCACCTCTCCTAGTCCTAATAGGACTAGGGTAAGGGGGGAGGCGCGTGGCCACCTTGGGATGCCCCTTTCTCCTTTCCACTAAGGCCCATCAAGGCCCATATGGTTCCCGGGGGGTTCCGGTAACCTTTCCGGTACTCCGCTAAAATCCCGATTTCACCCGGAACACTTCCGATATCCAAACATAGGCTTCCAATATATCAATCTTTACGTCTCGACCATTTCGAGACTCCTCGTCATGTCCGTGATCACATCCGGGACTCCAAACAACCTTCGGTACATCAAAATGCATAAACTCATAATATAACTGTCATCGTAACCTTAAGCGTGCGGACCCTACGGGTTCAAGAACAATGTAGACATGACCGAGACACGTCTCCGGTCAATAACCAATAGCGGGACCTGGATGCCCATATTGGCTCCTACATATTCTATGAAGATCTTTATCGGTCAGACCGCATAACAACATACGTTGTTCCCTTTGTCATCGATATGTTACTTGCCCGAGATTCGATCGTCGGTATCCAATACCTAGTTCAATCTCGTTACCGGCAAGTCTCTTTACTCGTTCCATAATACATCATCTCACAACTAACATATTAGTTGTAATGCTTGCAAGGCTTATGTGATGTGCATTACCGAGAGGGCCCAAAGATACCTCTCCGACAATCGGAGTGACAAATCCTAATCTCGAAATACGCCAACCCAACATGTACCTTTGGAGACACCAGTAGTACTCCTTTATAATCACCCAGTTACGTTGTGACGTTTGGCAGTACCCAAAGTGTTCCTCCGGTAAATGGGAGTTGCATAATCTCATAGTTATAGGAACATGTATAAGTCATGAAGAAAGCAATAGCAACATACTAAACGATCGGGTGCTAAGCTAATGGAATGGGTCATGTCAATCAGATCATTCTCTTAATGATGTGATCCCGTTAATCAAATAACAACTCTTTGTTCATTGTTAGGAAACACAACCATCTTTGATTAACGAGCTAGTCAAGTAGAGGCATACTAGTGACACTTTGTTTGTCTATGTATTCACACATGTATTATGTTTCCGGTTAATACAATTCTAGCATGAATAATAAACATTTATCATGATTATAAGGAAATAAATAATAACTTTATTATTGCCTCTAGGGCATATTTCCTTCAATAACTTCTGCAGTAGCATTTGCTAAGGCTTTATATTCAGCTTATGTGCTAGACCTAGACACATTGGCTTGCTTGTGAGCACTCCATGAGATCAAATTACTGCCCAGAAACACTGCAAATCCTCCTGTTGATCGCCTGTCATCAGGACTTCCAGCCCAATCTGCATCTGAAAATGCACTTACTGAAGGAAATATGCCCTAGAGGCAATAATAAAGTTATTATTTACTTCCTTATATTATGATAAATTTTTATTATTCATGCTAGAATTGTATTAACCGGAAACATGATACTTGTGTGAATAAATATACAAACAGAGTGTCACTAGTATGCCTCTACTTGACTAGCTCGTTAATCAAAGACGGTTATGTTTCCTAACCATAGACATGAGTTGTCATTTGATTAACAGGGTCACATCATTAGGAGAATGATGTGATTGACATGACCCATTTCGTTAGCTTAGCACTTGATCGCTTAGTTTGTTGCTATTGCTTTCTTCATGACTTATACATGTTCCTATGACTATGAGATTATGCAACTCCCGTTTACCGGAGGAACACTTTGTGTGCTACCAAACATCACAACGTAACTGGGTGATTATAAAGGTGCTCTACAGGTGTCTCCAAAGGTACTTGTTGGGTTCGCGTATTTCGAGATTAGGATTTGTCACTCCGATTGTTGGAGAGGTATCTCTGGGCCCACTTGGTAATGCACATCACTTAAGCCTTGCAAGCATTACAACTAATGAGTTAGTTGCGGGATGATGTATTACGGAACGAGTAAAGAGACTTCACGGTAAAGAGATTGAACTAGGTATTGAGATACCGACGATCGAATCTCGGGCAAGTAACATACCGATGACAAAGGGAACAACGTATGTTGTTATGCGGTCTAACCGATAAAGATCTTCGTAGAATATGTGGGAGCCAATATGAGCATCCAGGTTCCGCTATTGGTTATTGACCGGAGACGTGTCTCGGTCATGTCTACATAGTTCTCGAACCCGTAGGGTCCGCACGCTTAAAGTTTCGATGACGGTTATATTATGAGTTTATGAGTTTTGATGTACCGAAGGTTGTTCGGAGTTCTGGATGTGATCACGGACATGACGAGGAGCATCAAAATGGTAGAGACATGAAGATTGATATATTGGAAGCCTATATTTGGATATCGGAAGTGTTCCGGGTGAAATCGGGATTTTACCGGAGTATCGAGGGGTTACCGGAACCCCCCGGGGGCTTAATGGGACATAGTGGGAATTTGTGGAGAAGAGGAGAGGTGGCCAGGGCAGGGCCGTGCGCCCCTCCCCCTAGTCCGAATAGGACAAGGAGAGGGGGCGGCGCCCCCCCTTTTCCTTCCTCTCTCCCTACTCTTTCCCCCTCCACTCCTAATCCAACAAGGAAAAGGGAGGGAGTCCTACTCCGGTGGGAGTAGGACTCCTCCTGGCGCGCCCCTCCTGGCCGGCGGCACCTCCCCCCTTGCTCCTTTATATACGGGGCATGGGGCACCCTAGAGACACAATAATTGATTTGATCTTTTAGCCGTGTGTGGTGCCCCCCTCCACCATAGTCCTCCTCGATAATATTGTAGCGGTGCTTAGGCGAAGCCCTGCATCGGTAGAACATCATCATCATCACCACGCCGTCATGCTGACGAAACTCTCCCTCAACACTCGGCTGGATCGGAGTTCGAGGGATGTCATCGGACTGAACGTGTGCTGAACTCGGAGGTGCCGTGCGTTCGGTACTTGATCGGTCGGATCGTGAAGACGTACGACTACATCAACCGCGTTGTGCTAACGCTTCCGCTTTCGGTCTATGAGGGTACGTGGACAACACTCCCCCCTCTCGTTGCTATGCATCACCATGATCTTGCGTGTGTGTAGGATTTTTTTTGAAATTACTAAGTTACCCAACAGTGGCATCCGAGCCTGGGTTTATGCGTAGATGTCATATGTGAAGGAAATATGCCCTAGAGGCAATAATAAAGTTATTATTTATTTCCTTATATCATGATAAATGTTTATTATTCATGCTAGAATTGTATTAACCGGAAACATAATACATGTGTGAATACATAGACAAACAGAGTGTCACTAGTATGCCTCTACTTGACTAGCTCGTTAATCAAAGATGGTTATGTTTCCTAACCATGGACAAAGAGTTGTTATTTGATTAACGGGATCACATCATTAGTTGAATGATCTGATTGACATGACCCATTCCATTAGTTTAGCACCCGATCGTTTAGTATGTTGCTATTGCTTTCTTCATGACTTATACATGTTCCTATGACTATGAGATTATGCAACTCCCGTGTGCCGGAGGAACACTTTGGGTGCTACCAAACGTCACAACGTAACTGGGTGATTATAAAGGAGCTCTACAGGTGTCTCCAAAGGTACATGTTGGGTTGGCGTATTTCGAGATTAGGATTTGTCACTCCGAATGTCGGAGAGGTATCTCTGGGCCCTCTCGATAATGCACATCACTTAAGCCTTGCAAGCATTGCAACTAATGATTTAGTTGTGGGATGATGTATTACAGAACGAGTAAAGAGACTTGCCGGTAACGAGATTGAACTAGGTATTTGGAATACCGACGATCGAATCTCGGGTAAGTAACATACCGATGACAAAGGGAACAACGTATGTTGTTATGCGGTCTGACCGATAAAGATCTTCGTAGAATATGTAGGAGCCAATATGAGCATCCAGGTTCCGCTATTGGTTATTGACCGGATACATGTCTCGGTCATGTCTACATTGTTCTCGAACCCGTAGGGTCCGCACGCTTAAGGTTACGATGATAGTTATATTATGAGTTTATATATTTTGATGTACTGAAGTTTGTTCGGAGTCCCGGATGTGATCACGGACATGACGAGGAGTCTCGAAATGGTCGAGACATAAATATTGATATATTGGAAGCCTATGTTTGGATACCGAAAGTGTTCCGGGTGAAATTGGGATTTTACCGGAGTACCGGGAGGTTACCGGAACCCCCCGGGAACTAAATGGGCCATGATGGGCCTTAGTGGAAAAGAGAAGAGGCAGCCCTTCATGGGCCGCGCGCCCCTCCCCTCCCTTGGTCCGAATAGGACAAGGAGAGGGGGCCGGCCCCTCTCTCTCTTTTCCCCCCCTCCGCGAATCCTATTCCAACTAGGATTGGGGGGGGGAATCCTACTCCCAGAGGGAGTAGGACTCTCCTGGCGCGCCCTCCTTGGCCGGCCGCCTCCCCCCTTTTAGTCCTTTATATACGGAGGCAGGGGCACCCCAGAGACACAAGTTGATCCACATGATCTATTCCTTAGCCGTGTGCGGCGCCCCTGCCACCATAGTCCTCGATAATATTGTAGCGGTGCTTAGGCGAAGCCCTGCAGCAGTAGTACGTCAAGATCGTCACCACGCCGTCGTGCTGACGGAACTCTTCCCCGACACTTTGCTGGATCGGAGTCCGGGGATCGTCATCGAGCTGAATGTGTGCTAGAACTCGGAGGTGCCGTAATTTCGGTGCTTGATCGGTCGGATCGTGGAGACGTACGACTACATCAACCAAATGCTTGCGTTGTCAATCTACTAGGTATGTAGATCATTCTCCCCCTCTCATTGCTATGCATCACCATGATCTTGCATGAGCGTAGGATTTTTTTTTGAAATTACTATGTTTCCCAACAGTGGTATCCGAGCCTAGGTTTTTATGGTTTGATGTTATATGCACGAGTAGAACACAAGTGAGTTGTGGGCGATATAAGTCATACTGCTTACCAGCATGTCATACTTTGGTTCGGCGATATTGTTGGACGAAGCGGCCCGGACCGACATTACGCGTACGCTTACGTGAGACTGGTTCTACCGCCGTGCTTTGCACACAGGTGGCTGGCTGGTGTCAGTTTCTCCAACTTTAGTTGAACCGAGTGTGGCTACGCCCGGTCCTTGCGAAGGTTAAAACAGCACCAACTTGACAAACTATCGTTGTGGTTTTGATGCGTAGGTAAGATTGGTTCTTGCTTAAGCCCGTAGCAGCCACGTAAAACTTGCAACAACAAAGTAGAGGACGTCTAATTGTTTTTGCAGGGCATGTTGTGATGTGATATGGTCAAAACGTGATGAGATATAAGTTGTTGTATCAGATGATCATGTTTTGTTGAAGTTATCGGCAACTGGCAAAAGCCTTATGGTTGTCTCTTTATTGCATAAGATGCAAGCGCCTAATAATTGCTTTACTTTATCGCTATGCGATAGCAATAGTTGCAAGAGCAATAGTTGGCGAGATGACCATGTGATGACATATTGATATAGATCAAGATGATGGAGATCATGGTGTCATGCCGGTGACGATGGAAATCATGACGATGCTTTGGAGATGGAGATCAAAGGCACAAGATGATAATGGCCATATCATGTCACATATTTTGATTGCATGTGATGTTTATCTTTGATGCATCTTATCTTGCTTTGATTGACGGTAGCATTATAAGCCGATCTCTCACTAATTATCAAGAAGTGTTCTCCCTGAGTATGCACCGTTGCGAAAGTTCTTCGTGCTGAGACACCACGTGATGATCGGGTGTGATAGGCTCTACGTTCAAATACAACGGGTGCAAAACAGTTGCACATGCGGAATACTCAGGTTATACTTGACGAGCCAGGCATATACATATATGGCCTCGGAACACGGAGACCGAAAGGTCGAGCGTGAATCATATAGTAGATATGATCAACATAGTGATGTTCACCATTGAAACTACTCCATCTCACGTGATGATCGGAAATGGTTTAGTTGATTTGGATCACGTGATCACTTAGAGGATTAGAGCGATGTCTGTCTAAGTGGGAGTTCTTAAGTAATATGATTAATTGAACTTAAATTTATCATGAACTTAGTCCTGGTAGTATTTTCAAATCATGTTGTAGATCAATAGCTCGTGTTGTTGCTTCCCTGTGTTTATTTTGATATGTTCCGAGAGAAAATTGTGTTGAAAGATGTTAGTAGCAAAGATGCGGATTGGATCCGTGATCTGAGGTTTATCCTCATTGCTGCACAGAAGAATTATGTCCTTGATGCACCGCTAGGTGACAGACCTATTGCAGGAGCAGATGCAGACGTTATGAACGTTTGGCTAGCTCAATATGATGACTACTTTATAGTTTAGTGCACCATGCTTAACGGCTTAGAATCGGGACTTCAAAGACGTTTTGAACGTCATGGACCATATGAGATGTTCCTGGAGTTGAAGTTAATATTTCAAGCAAATACCCGAGTTGAGAGATATGAAGTCTCCAACAAGTTCTATAGCTAAAAGATGGAGGAGAATTGATCAACTAGTGAGCATGTGCCCAGATTGTTTGAGTACAACAATCGCTTGAATCAAGTGGGAGTTAATCTTCCAGATAAGATAGTGATTGACAGAATTCTCTAGTCACCATCACCAAGTTAGTAGAACTTCGTGATGAACTATGATATGCAAGGGATAACGGAAACGATTCCCAAGCTCTTCGTAATGCGGAAATTGACGAAGGTAGAAATCGAGAAAAACATCAAGTGTTGATGGTAGACAAGACCACTAGTTTCAAGAAAAGGGCAGAGGGAAGAAGGGGAACTTTAAGAAGAACAGCAAGCAAGTTGCTTCTCAAGTGAAGAAGCCCAAGTCTGGTCCTAAGCCTGAGACTAAGTGTTTCTACTGCAAAGGGACTGGTCACTGGAAGCGGAACTACCCCAAGTGATTGGCAGATAAGAAGGATGGCGAAGTGAACATAAGTATATTTGATATACATGTTATTGATGTGTACTTTACTAGTGTTTATAGCAACCCCTCAGTATTTGATACTGGATCAGTTGCTAAGATTAGTAACTCGAAATGGGAGTTGCAGAATAAACAGAGACTAGTTAAGGGTGAAGTGACGATGTGTGTTGGAAGTGGTTCCAAGATTGATATGATCATCATCGCACATCCCCTATACTTTCGGGATTAGTGTTGAACCTAAATAAGTGTTATTTGGTTTTTGCGTTGAGCATGAATATGGTTTGATCATGTTTATTGCAATACGGTTATTCATTAAAGTCAGAGAATAATTGTTGTTCTGTTTACATGAATAAAACCTTATATGGTTATACGCCCAATGAAACAAGTTCATTGGATCTCGATCGTAGTGATACACATATTCATAATATTGAAACCAAAATATGCAAAGTTAATAATGATAGTGCAACTTATTTGTGGCACTGCCGTTTAGGTCATATTGGTGTAAAGCGCATGAAGAAACTCCATGCTGATGGGCTTTTGGAATCACTTGATTATGAATCACTTGATGCTTGCGAACCATGCCTTATGGGCAAGATGACTAAAACGCCGTTCTCTGGAACAATGAAGCAAGCAACAGATTTGTTGGAAATCATACATACTGATGTATGTGGTCCGATGAATATTAAAGCTTGCAGCAGGTATCATTATTTTCTGACCTTCACAGATGATTTGAGCAGATATGGGGATATCTACTTGATGAAACATAAGTCTGAAACATTTGAACAGTTCAGAGAATTTCAGAGTGAAGTGGAAAATCATCGTGACAAGAAAATAAAAGTTTCTACGATATGATCGCAGAGGTAAAATATTTGAGTTACGAGTTTGGCCTTCAATTAAAACAATGTGAAATAGTTTCACTACTCACGCCACCTGGAACACCATAGTGTAATGGTGTGTCCGAACGTCATAACCGTACTTTATTAGATATAGTGCGATCTATGATGTCTCTTACCAATCTACCACTATCGTTTTGGGGTTATGCATTAGAGACAGCTGCATTCACGTTAAATAGGGCACCATCTAAATCCATTGAGACGACACCATGTGAACTATGGTTTGGCAAGAAACCTAAGCTGTCGTTTCTTAAAGTTTGGAGTTGCGATGCTTATGTGAAAAAGTTTCATCTCGATAAGCTCAAACTCAAATCGGAGAAATATGTCTTCATAGGATACCCAAAGGAGACAGTTGGGTACACCTTCTATCACAGATCCGAAGGCAAGACATTCGTTGCTAAGAATGGATCCTTTCTAGAGAAGGAGTTTCTCTCGAAAGAAGTGAGTGGGAGGAAAATAGAAAACTTGATAAGGTAATTGTACCTTCTCCCTTATTGGAAAATAGTTCATCATAGAAATCTGTTCCTGTGACTACTACACCAATTAGTGAGGAAGCTAATGTTGATGATCATGTAACTTCAGATCAAGTTACTACTGAATCTCGTAGGTAAACCAGAGTGAGATCCGCACCAGAGTGGTACGGTAATCCTATTCTGGAGGTCATGTTACTTGACCATGACGAATCTATGAACTATGAGGAAGCGATGATGATCCCAGATTCCGCAAAATGGCTTGAGGCCATGAAATCTGAGATGGGATCCATGTATGAGAACAAACTATGGACTTTGGTTGACTTGCCCGATGATCGGCAAGCCATAGAAAATAAATGGATCTTCAAGAGGAAGATGGACACTGATAGTAGTGTTACTATCTACAAAGCTAGAATTGTCGCAAAAGGGTTTCGACAAGTTCAAGGTGTTGACTACGATGAGAGTTTCTCACTCGTATCTATGCTTAAATCTGTCCGAATCATGTTAGCAATTGCCGCATTTTATGAAATCTGGCAAATGGATAACAAAACTGCAATCCCTAATGGATTTCTTAAAAAAGAGTTGTATATGATGCAACCAGAAGTTTTTGTCAATCCTAAAGGTGTTAACAATATGTGCAAACTCCAGCGATCCATCTATGGACTGGTGTAAGCATCTCGGAGTTGGAATATACGCTTTGATAAGATGATCAAAGCATATAGTTTTATACAGACTTGCGGTGAAGCCTGTATTTACAAGAAAGTGAGTGGGAGCACTACATCATTTCTGATAAGTATATGTGTATGACATATTGTTGAACGGAAATAATGTAGAATTATTCTGCAAAGCATAAAGGAGTGTTCGAAAGGAGTTTTTCAAAGAAAGACCTCGGTAAAGCTGCTTACATATTGAGTATCAAGATCTATAGAGATAGATCAAGACGCTTGATAAGTTTTTCAATGAGTACATACCTTGACAAGATTTTGAAGTAGTTCAAAATGGAACAGTCAAAGAAAAAGTTTCTTGCCTGTGTTACAAGGTGTGAAGTTGAGTAAGACTCAAAGCCCGACCACGGCAGAAGATAGAAAGAGAATGAAAGTCATTCCCTATGCCTCAGTCATAGGTTCTATAAAGTATGCCATGCTGTGTACCAGATCTATTGTATACCATACACTGTGTTAAGAGAGGGAGTACAATAGTGATCTAGGAGTAGATCAATGGACAGCGGTCAAAATTATCCTTACTGGAATAAGGACATGTTTCTCGATTACGGAGGTGACAAAAGGTTCGTCGTAAAGGGTTACATCGATGCAAGTTTTGACACTGATCCAGATGATTCTAAGTCTCAATCTGGATACATATTGAAAGTGGGAGCAATTATCTAGAGTAGCTCCATGCAGAGCATTGTTGACATAGAAATTTGCAAAATACATGCGGATCTGAATGTGACAGACCCGTTGACTAAACTTCTCTCACAAGCAAAACATGATCACTTTTTGGGTCTTAATCACATAGCGATGTGAACTAGATTATTGAATCTAGTAAACCCTTTGGGTGTTAGTCACATGGAGATGTGAACCAATCACATAAAGATGTGAATTATTGATGTTAAATCGCATGGCGATGTGATCTAGATTATTGACTCTAGTGCAAGTGGGAGACTGAAGGAAATATGCCCTAGAGGCAATAATAAAGTTATTATTTATTTCCTTATATCATGATAAATGTTTATTATTCATGCTAGAATTGAATTAACCGGAAACATAATACATGTGTGAATACATAGACAAACAGAGTGTCTCTAGTATGCCTCTACTTGACTAGCTCGTTAATCAAAGATGGTTATGTTTCCTAACCATGGACAAAGAGTTGTTATTTGATTAACGGGATCACATCATTAGTTGAATGATCTGATTGACATGACCCATTCCATTAGCTTAGCACCCGATCGTTTAGTACGTTGCTATTGCTTTCTTCATGACTTATACATGTTCCTGTGACTATGAGATTATGCAACTCCCGTGTGCCGGAGGAACACTTTGTGTGCTACGAAACGTCACAACGTAACTGGGTGATTATAAAGGAGCTCTACAGGTGTCTCCAAAGGTACATGTTGGGTTGGCGTATTTCGAGATTAGGATTTGTCACTCCGAATGTCGGAGAGGTATCTCCGGGCCCTCTCGGTAATGCACATCACTTAAGCCTTGCAAGCATTGCAACTAATGAGTTAGTTGCGGGATGATGTATTAAGGAACGAGAAAAGAGACTTGCCGGTAACGAGATTGAACTAGGTATTTGGAATACCGACGATCGAATCTCGGGCAAGTAACATACCGATGACAAAGGGAACAACGTATGTTGTTATGCGGTCTGACCGATAAAGATCTTCGTAGAATATGTAGGAGCCAATATGAGCATCCAGGTTCCGCTATTGGTTATTGACCGGAGACATGTCTCGTTCATGTCTACATTGTTCTCGAACCCGTAGGGTCCGCACGCTTAAGGTTACGATGACAGTTATATTATGAGTTTATACATTTTGATGTACCGAAGTTTGTTCGGAGTCCCGGATGTGATCACAGACATGACGAGGAGTCTCGAAATGGTCGAGACATAAAGATTGATATATTGGAAGCCTATGTTTGGATACCGGAAGTGTTCCAGGTGAAATTGGGATTTTACCGGAGTACGGGGAGGTTACCGGAACCCCCCGGGAGCTAAATGGGCCATGATGGGCCTTAGTGGAAAAGAGAAGAGGCAGCCCTTCATGGGCCGCGCGCCCCTCCCCTCCCTTGGTCCGAATAGGACAAGGAGAGGGGGCCGGCCCCTCTCTCTCTTTCCCCCCCTCCGCGAATCCTATTCCAACTAGGATTGGGGGGGGGGGATCCTACTCCCAGAGGGAGTAGGACTCTCCTGGCGCGCCCTCCTTGGCTGGCCGCCTCCCCCCTTTAGTCCTTTATATACGGAGGCAGGGGCACCCCAGAGACACAAGTTGATCCACATGATCTATTCCTTAGCCGTGTGCGGCGCCCCCTGCCACCATAGTCCTCGATAATATTGTAGCGGTGCTTAGGCGAAGCCCTACAGAAGTAGTACGTCAAGATCGTCACCACGCCGTCGTGCTGACGGAACTGTTCCCCGACACTTTGCTGGATCGGAGTCCGGGGATCGTCATCGAGCTGAACGTGTGCTAGAACTCGGAGGTGCCGTAGTTTCGGTGCTTGATCGGTCGGATCGTGGAGACGTACGACTACATCAACCAAACGCTTTCGTTGTCAATCTACTAGGTATGTAGATCATACTCCCCCTCTCGTTGCTATGCATCACCATGATCTTGCATGAGCGTATGATTTTTTTTGAAATTACTACGTTCCCCAACAATATGCACGAGTAGAACACAAGTGAGGTGTGGGTGATATAAGTCATACTGCTTACCAACATGTCATACTTTGCTTCAGCGGTATTGTTGGATGAAGCGGCTCGGACCGACATTACACGTACGCTTACGCGAGACTGGTTCTACCGACGTGCTTTGCACACAGGTGGCTGGCGGGTGTCAGTTTCTCCAACTTTAGTTGAACCGAGTGTGACTACGCCCGGTCCTTGCGAAGGTTAAAATAGCATCAACTTGACAAACTATCATTGTGGTTTTGATGCGTAGGTAAGAACGGTTCTTGCTAAGCCCGTAGCAGCCACGTAAAATTTGGAACAACAAAATAGACGACGTCTAACTTGTTTTTGCAAGGCATGTTGTGATGTGATATGGTCAAGACATGATGCTAAATTTTATTGTATGAGATGATCATGTTTTGTAACCGAGTTATCGGCAACTGGCAGGAGACATATGGTTGTCGCTTTATTGTATGCAATGCAATCGCCCTGAAATGCTTTACTTTATCACTAAGCGGAGCGATAGTCGTAGAAGCATAAGATTGGCGAGACGACAACGATGCTATGATGGAGATCGAGGTGTCACGCCGGTGACGATGGTGATCATGACGGTGCTTCGGAGATGGAGATCACAAGCACAAGATGATGATGGCCATATCATATCACTTATATTGATTGCATGTGATGTTTATCTTTTTATGCATCTTATCTTACTTTGATTGACGGTAGCATTATAAGATGATCTCTCACTAAATTATCAAGAAGTGTTCTCCTTGAGTATGCACCATTGCCAAAGTTCGTCGTGCCCAGACACCACGTGATGATCGGGTGTGATAAGCTCTACGTCCATCTACAATGGGTGCAAGCCAGTTTTGCACACGCAGAATACTCAGGTTAAAGTTGACGAGCCTAGCATATGCAGATATGGCCTCGGAACACGGAGACCGTAAGGTCGAGCGTGAATCATATAGTAGATATGATCAACATAACGATGTTCACCATTGAAAACTACTCCATCTCACGTGATGATCGGTTATGGTTTAGTTGATTTGGATCACGTAATCACTTAGAAGATTAGAGGGATGTCTATCTAAGTGGGAGTTCTTAAGTAATTTGATTAACTGAACTTAAACTTATCATGAACTTAGTACCTGATAGTATCTTGCTTGTGAATGCCTAGCAGTCGCGTGTTGATGACTACTCGATAGTTCAGTGTGCCATGCTTTATGACTTAGAACCGGGACTTCAACGATGTTTTGAACGTCATGGAGCATATGAGATGTTCCAGGAGTTGAAGTTAATATTTCAAAAGAATGCTCAGATTGAGAGATATGAAGTCTCCAATAAGTTCTACATCTGCAAGATGGAGGAGAATAGTTCTGTCAGTGAGCATATACTCAAGATGTCTGGGTACTGCAATCACTTGATTCAACCGGGAGTTAATCTTCCGAATGATAGCATCATTGACAGAATTCTTCAATCACTGCCACCAAGCTACAAAAGCTTCGTGATGAACTATAACATGCAAGGGATGGATACGACAATTCCCAAGCTCTTCACAATGCTAAAGGCTGCGGAGGTAGAAATCAAGAAGGAGCATCAAGTGTTGATGGTCAATAAGACCACCAGTTTCAAGAAAAAGGGCAAAGGGAAGAAGAAGGGGAACTTCAAGAAGAACAGAAAACAAGTTGCCGCTCAA
The DNA here is from genome assembly GCF_003073215.2 of Triticum urartu. Classification (NCBI taxonomy): domain Eukaryota; kingdom Viridiplantae; phylum Streptophyta; class Magnoliopsida; order Poales; family Poaceae; genus Triticum; species Triticum urartu. Next base: position 545,965,438 of record NC_053024.1, on the reverse strand, counting down.
GAGAAGAAACCCAAGTCTGGACCTAAGCCTGAGACTGGGTGCTTCTACTGCAAGCAGACTGGTCACTGGAAGCGGAACTGCCCCAAGTATTTGGCGGATAAGAAGGATGGCAATGTGAACAAAGGTATATGTGATATACATGTTATTGATGCGTACCTTACCAGAGCTCACAGTAGCACCTGGGTATTTGATACTGGTTCTGTTGCTAATATTTGCAACTCAAAACTGGGACTACGGATTAAGCGAACACTGGCCAAGGACGAGGTGACGATGCGCGTGGGAAACGGTTCCAAAGTCGATGTGATCGCCGCCGGCACACTACCTCTACATCTACCTTCAGGATTAGTTTTAGACCTAAATAATTGTTATTTGGTGCCAGCGTTGAGCATGAACATTATATCTGGATCTTGTTTGATGCGAGACGGTTATTCATTTAAATCAGAGAATAATGGTTGTTCTATTTATATGAGTAATATCTTTTATGGTCATGCACCCTTGAAGAGTGGTCTATTTTTGATGAATCTCGATAGTAGTGATACACATATTCATAATGTTGAAGCCAAAAGATGCAGAGTCGATAATGATAGTGCAACTTATTTGTGGCATGGTCGTTTAGGTCATATCGGTGTAAAGCGCATGAAAAAACTCCATACTGATGGACTTTTGGAACCACTTGATTATGAATCACTTGGTACTTGCGAACTGTGCCTCATGGGCAAGATGACTAAAACGACGTTCTCCGGAACTATGGAGCGAGCAACAGATTTGTTGGAAATCATACATACAGATGTATTTGGTCCGATGAATGTTGAGGCTCACGGCGGGTATCGTTATTTTCTCACCTTCACAGATGATTTAAGCAGATATGGGTATATCTACTTAATGAAACATAAGTCTAAAACATTTGAAAAGTTCAAAGAATTTCAGAGTGAAGTTGAAAATCATCGTAACAAGAAAATAAAGTTTCTACGATCTGATCGTGGAGGAGAATATTTGAGTTACGAGTTTGGTCTACATTTGAAACAATGCGGAATAGTTTCACAACTCACGCCACCCGGAACACCACATCGTAATGGTGTGTCCGAACGTCATAATCGTACTTTACTAGATATGGTGCGATCTATGATGTCTCTTACTGATTTACCGCTATCATTTTGGGGTTATGCTTTAGAGACGGCTGCATTCACATTAAATAGGGCACTATTAAAATCCGTTGAGACGACGCCTTATGAACTGTGGTTTGGCAAGAAACCAAAGTTGTCATTTCTTAAAGTTTGGGGCTGTGATGCTTATGTGAAAAGGCTTCAACCTGATAAGCTCGAACCCAAATCGGAGAAATGTGTCTTCATAGGATACCCAAAAGAGACTGTTGGGTACACCTTCTATCACAGATCCGAAGGCAAGATATTCATTGCTAAGAATGGATCCTTTCTAGAGAAGGAGTTTCTCTTGAAAGAAGTGAGTGGGAGGAAAGTAGAACTTGATGAGGTAACTGTACCAGCTCCCTTATTGGAAAGTAGTTCATCACAGAAACCGGTTCCTGTGACGCCTACACCAATTAGTGAGGAAGTTAATGATGATGATCATGGAACTTCAGATCAAGTTGTTACTGAACCTCGTAGGTCAACCAGAGTAAGATCCGCACCAGAGTGGTACGGTAATCCTATTCTGGAGGTTATGTTACTAGACCATGACGAACCTACGAACTATGAAGAAGCGATGGTGAGCCCAGATTCCGCAAAATGGCTTGAGGCCATGAAATCTAAGATGGGATCCATGTATGGGAACAAAGTGTGGAGTTTGGTTGACTTGCCCGATGATCGGCAAGCCACTGAGAATAAATGGATCTTCAAGAAGAAGACTGACGCTGATGGTAATATTACTGTCTATAAAGCTCGACTTGTTGCAAAAGGTTTTCGACAAGTTCGAGGGATTGACTACGATGAGACTTTCTCACCCGTAGTGATGCTTAAGTCTGTCTGAATCATGTTAGCAATTGCCGTATTTTATGATTATGAAATTTGGCAAATGGATGTCAAAACTGCATTCCTGAATGGATTTCTAGAAGAAGAGTTGTATATGATGCAACCAGAAGGTTTTGTCGATCCAAGGGAGCTAACAAAGTGTGCAAGCTCCAGCGATCCATTTATGGACTGGTGCAAGCCTCTTGGAGTTGGAATAAACGCTTTTATATTGTGATCAAAGCATTTGGTTTTGTACAGACTTTTGGAGAAGCCTGTATTTACAAGAAAGTGAGTGGGAGCTCTGTAGCATTTCTGATATTATATGTGGATGACATATTGTTGATTGGAAATGATATAGAATTTCTGGATAGCATAAAGGGATACTTGAATAAGAGCTTTTCAATGAAAGACCTCGGTGAAGCTACTTATATATTGGGCATCAAGATCTATAGAGATAGATCAAGACGCTTAATTGGACTTTCACAAAGCACATACCTTGACAAAGTTTTGAAGAACAAAATGGATCAAGCAAAGAAAGGGTTCTTGCCTGTGTTACGAGGTGTGAAGTTGAGTAAGACTCAATGCCCGACCACTGCAGAAGATAGAGAGAAGATGAAAGATGTTCCCTATGCTTCAGCCATAGGCTCTATCATGTGTGCCAGACCTGATGTGTGCCTTTCTATAAGTCTAGCAGGGAGGTACCAAAGTAATCCAGGAGTGGATCACTGGACAACGGTCAAGAACATCCTGAAATACTTGAAAAGGACTAAGGATATGTTTCTCATTTATGGAGGTGTCAAAGAGGTCATTGTAAATGGTTACGTTGATGCAAGCTTTGACACTGATCCGGACAATTATAAATCGCAAACTGGATACGTGTTTACATTGAACGGTGGAGCTGTCAGTTGGTGCAATTCTAAACAAAGCGTCGTGGCGGGATCTACGTGTGAAGCGGAGTACATAGCTACTTCGGAAGCAGCAAATGAAGGAGTCTGGATGAAGGAGTTCATATCCGATCTAGGTGTCATACCTAGTGCATCGGGTCCAATGAAAATCTTTTGTGACAATTCTGGAGCAATTGCCTTGGCGAAGGAATCCAGATTTCACAAAAGAACCAAGCACATCAAGAGACGCTTCAATTCCATCCGGGATCTAGTCCAGGTGGGAGACATAGAAATTTGCAAGATACATACGGATCTGAATGTTGCAGACCCGTTGACTAAGCCTCTTCCACGAGCAAAACATGATCAGCACCAAGACTCCATGGGTGTTAGAATCATTACTGTGTAATCTAGATTATTGACTCTAGTGCAAGTGGGAGACTGAAGGAAATATGCCCTAGAGGCAATAATAAATTTATTATTTATTTCCTTATATTATGATAAATGTTTATTATTCATGCTAGAATTGTATTAACCGGAAACATGATACATGTGTGGATACATAAACAAACAAAGTGTCACTAGTATGCCTCTACTTGACTAGCTCGTTAATCAAAGATGGTTATGTTTCCTAACCATAGACATGAGTTGTCATTTGATTAACGGGATCACATCATTAGGAGAATGATGTGATTGACATGACCCATTCCGTTAGCTTAGCACTTGATCGTTTAGTTTGTTGCTATTGCTTTCTTCATGACTTATACATGTTCCTATGACTATGAGATTATGCAACTCCCGTTTACCGGAGGAACACTTTGTGTGCTAACAAACGTCACAACATAATTAACTGTGTGATTATAAAGGTGCTCTACAGGTGTCTCCAAAGGTACTTGTTGGGTTGGCATATTTCGAGATTAGGATTTGTCACTCCGATTGTCGGAGAGGTATCTCTAGGCCCACTCGGTAATGCACATCACTTTAGCCTTGCAAGCATTACAACTAATGAGTTAGTTGCGGGATGATGTATTACGGAACGAGTAAAGAGACTTGCCGTTAACGAGATTGAACTAGGTATTGAGATACCGACGATCGAATCTCGGGCAAGTAACATACCGATGACAAAGGGAACAACGTATGTTGTTATGTAGTCTGACCGATAAAGATCTTCGTAGAATATGTAGGAGCCAATATGAGCATCCAGGTTCCGCTATTAGTTATTGACCGGAGACGTGTCTCGGTCATGTCTACATAGTTCTCGAACCCGTAGGGCCCGCACACTTAAAGTTTTGATGATAGTTATATTATGAGTTTATGAGTTTTGATGTACCGAAGGTTGTTCGGAGTTCCGGATGTGATCACGGACATGACGAGGAGTCTCGAAATGGTCGATACATGAAGATTGATATATTGGAAGCCTATATTTGGATATCGGAAGTGTTCCGGGTGAAATCGTGATTTTACCGGAGTACCGAGGGGTTACCGGAACCCCCCGGGGGCTTAATGGGCCATAGTGGGCCTTTGTGGAGAAGAGGAGAGGTGGCCAGGGCAGGGCCGCGCACCCCTCCCCTCCTAGTCCGAATAGGACAAGGAGAGGGGGGCGGCGCCCCCCCTTTTTCCTTCCTCTCTCCCTCCTCTTTCCCCCTCCACTCCTAATCCAACAAGGAAAAGGGAGGGAGTCCTACTCCCGGTGGGAGTAGGACTCCTCCTGGCGCGTCCCTCCTGGCCGACTGCACCTCCCCCCTTGATCCTTTATATACGGGGGCAGGGGGCACCCTAGAGACACAACAATTGATTTGATCTTTTAGCTGTGTGCGGTGCCCCCCTCCACCATAGTCCACCTCGATAATACTGCAGCGGTGCTTAGGGGAAGCCCTGTGTCGGTAGAACATCATCATCATCACCATGCCGTCATGCTGACGAAACTCTTCATCAACACTCGGCTGGATCAGAGTTCGAGGGACGTCATCAGACTGAACGTGTGCTGAACTCAGAGGTGTCGTGCGTTCGGTACTTGATCGGTCGGATCGTGAAGACGTACGGCTACATAAACCGCGTTGTGCTAACGCTTCCGCTTTCGTTCTACGAGGGTACGTGGACAACACTCTCCCCTCTCGTTGCTATGCATCACCATGATCTTGCATGTGCGTAGGAATTTTTTTTGAAATTACTATGTTTCCCAACACTTACAAGCGTGGAGTCTGACTTCCCAAGTTTAAGACCATGACTGCGTGTTGCTTGAAGATACCGTACTATTCTTTTCACCACTGTAAAGTGCACACTAGTAGGAGCATGCAAGAACTGACAAACTTTGTTAACAGAGTATGAAATATCTGGCCTAGTTAATGGCAAATACTGCAAAGCCCCTACAATGCTTCTATACTTGGTGGAATCCTCTGCGCCAAGCACCTCTCCATCATGAAGAGACAGTTTTTCAGAGGTAGATATAGGTGTAGGTGATGAGAGAGGGATTGCAACACCCGAGCTCCTATATTTAAACATTTTAAAATTTGTATTTTTGAAGTTTCAAAAAAATGTGAAATGTCTCATGGGGATACATATAAACATTCCGAATACCCGTGGCAAGTTTTGGTAGAAATCTCGTTTTGTTTGGGGCTATAGAAAAAAAACAAATTTCTGACACTATATAGGAGAAAAGGTGTGCCATTTTCTGTCAGAAATTTCTCTTTTTTGTATTTCCCAAAATACAAAGTATTTTGTTTTCAACTTTTTACCAGGCCTTAGGAATGTGTGTATGTATTCACGTATTTAATATAAGATTTTTTGAAGCAACAAAAATGTGTTTTTCAAAAATTTCAAATACCAGGAGCCCTGGAGCCCGGTTGCTGCAGCCACTTTTCGTGTAGGTGATGGCTTACATCCTTTCATGCCTACTCTTTGAAGTATATCCTGAATGTATTTTTCTTGTAACAACACAATTCCACCTTGTACACTCTTTACCTCAATCCCAAGGAAATAGTGAAGATCACCTAAGTCCTTGAGTGCAAAGTCCATGCGCAGATCCTTGAGAAGATCTTCAACTGCCTTGGATGACGAGCTTGTAACAACAATATCATCAACATAGATGAGCATAAAGATAGTGACACCATGACGATGATAAAGGAACAATGAGGTGTCCCCCTTTGAAGGAACAAAACCAAGAGATTGTAATTTTGAAGAAAGCCTAGAGTACCAAGCTCTAGGTGCTTGTTTCAGCCCATACAAGGCCTTGTCAAGCTTGCAAACATGATGCCTTAACCGTGGATGTTCATACCCAGGAGGTTGCTTCATGAAGACTTCCTCTTCCAGAACACCATGCAAAAACGCGTTCTTGACATCTAGTTGTCGCAAACACCAATTCCGAGATACTGCAACTAAGAGAATTAATCTGATGGTGGCAGCTTTTACTATAGGACTAAAAGTGTCCTCTTAGTCAATCCCATACCTTTGTTTAAACCCCTTGGCCACCAAACGTGCCTTGTACCTGTCAATACTTCCATCAGACTTTCTTTTAACTTTGAACAACCATTTGCAATCAATCACATTCCGACCCTTGCAGGAGGAACCAAGTGCCATGTTTTGTTCTTCATGAGGGCCGTATACTCTTCGTCCATTGCATCCCTCCACTTCGAGTCACCGAGTGCTTCTCCTAGATTAGTTGGTTCACCTATAGCACAGAAAGATCCCCAACGAATGCAACCATCCTTATATTTTTTTGGTTGAGAAATACCACTCTGTGACCTGGTGTGTGCTCGCGTAGGAGGAGGTGGAGGAGGCTAAGCCAGATGCTGTTGAAGACGATTTGACGCAGAAGACACAGCCGAAGAATCCGCAGAAAATCCCTCGCTGGACTCCTGTAGCAGATCCGGTGCACCATGCAGCACACCGCCATGCAGCGAGCCACCCAACGCGCCATGCAGCGGGCCACCGGACGCAGGGAGCGCATCCTCTCCAGGAGCGCCAAGTGGCGAGTTATGGTTGGGCTGCGGCGCACCACCGCCCAACCGTGTCGCGGCGCCAGGCCCACGTGCAACGGGAGTTGCTGCGGGAGGCCGACCAGGCCCACGCGCATGGGACCCACCTGGGCCCCCTGACGCTGGCGCTGGCGCGGGCGCAGATCTCATCGGGGATCCGCCTGACGGGCCTACAGCACACGATCCCGAGGAGATACTCCCGCCCAGATCAGCTCCGGGATTGCCGCTGGGATCTTCTGCACCGATTTCATCCGTATTTTCTGTTTGTTGCATAAAATCAAAGGAATTTTCGCCTATTTCCTCGCCAGCTTCCTGCATACTTTCTGCATTAGTGTTAGATATTGACATATGATCATTAGGACCTATTACACCCCCGGGAACATAAGCTGATGGAGGAAGGAGGTGAGATGGAAGAAGAACAAGCTCCTTGCGAAGTTGTGCGCCGACGTTTGGATGGAGTTGGGAAAAAGGAAAAATTTGCTCGTCAAACACCACATCACGAGACACATAAACTCGCCCATTAGAGACATCTAAGCACTTATATCGTTTGTGAAGGCTGCTATACCCTAAAAACACACACTGTTTGGATCGAAATTCAAGCTTGTGTTTGTTGAAGGGACGTAGGTTTGGCCACACCGCGCAACCAAAAATGCGAAGAAACGAATAATTTGGTTTTGTGCCAAAGAGACGCTCAGGTGGTGTTTGGTTGGCAATAACTCTACTAGGGAGACGATTGATGAGGTAAACTGCCGTGAGAAAGGCCTCATCCCAAAACTTCAAGGGCATGAATGCATGAGCAAGGAGGGAGAGGCCAACCTCTACAATGTGTGGGTGCTTTCTTTCAGCAGAACCATTCTGCTGATGGGCATGAGGACAAGAGACATGGTGGGTGATGCCAATGCAGTCAAAAAAAGAGTGAAGCTTTTGGTATTCGCCCCCCAGTCGTTTTGCATAGTAAGAATTTTGCGATCAAAGAGTCGTTCAACATGCTTTTGAAAGAGATGGAATTTCTCAAACACATCAGACTTATTCTTGAGCAAATAGACCCAGCTAAATTTACTGAAATCATCAATAAAGCTCACATAATATTTTTGTCTGCCTACAGAAATTGGGCCAAGACCCCACACATCTGAAAAAACAAGCTCTAAAGGAGCTTTCGACTCACTAGTAGACCTAGAATAAGGAAGTTGATGGCTCTTGGCCATTTGACATGCATCACAAACCAGATGATGATCTTGTTTATTTGACACTGGAAGACTAAAATCACGAAGAATATTTTGAACCACCGGTAGTGAAGGATGCCCTAAGCGCTTGTGCTACCGTGAATTAGATGGTTTTGCCACGCCTAGCACTTGACGATGAGGGACACCCTGACGACGGGATACAGGAAACAGTCCATCTCTACTCTTGTTTTGAAGAATGGTGCTCCGAGTGGCCCGATCCTTGACAAAGAAAATTTCAGGGTAAATCTCAAGGAAAGCATGATTGTCTTGCATAAGACGATGAGCGGAAAGTAAACTATGGTCGACTTGTGGAGCATGAAGAATATTGTTTAGTGCTAAAGAGGAACCATTAGGGGTAGTAAGGACCGAATGACCAATATGTGCAACATCCATACCTTGACCACTCGCCGTGTGGATTTGTTCCGTGTCGGTATAACGATGACGAACAGCGAGCTCCTCCAACTCTCTTGTCACGTGGTCAGTAGCACCGGTGTCAAGATACCAATTGGTATCAACTCCATAGGCGTGAGCTGGGTTGGCCGAGCGCTGTCCTCCACCACCGCCGCGTCCTCTGCCCCCGCCGCCTCCTGCGGGGTTGCGGACATTGCTGTTGAAGTTATGATCAAAGCGCTTCTTACAGCGCCATGCGTCGTGCCCTTCAAGTTTGCAGATCTGACACTTCTCGCGCTCTCGGTCACCGCGGTCACCACCTCCTTGCCGCGGTCCACCTCCAAAGCCGCCACCAGGGTGGTCAGGGTAGTGGGCGCCCGCGTTGTTGTTGATGTAGCCGCGGGAACCGCCTCCACTGTTGCTGCCGCCCCTTGGGTTGCCGCGACCTCCACCCCTTGCCGCCAGATTGGCAGAGTGGAAGGCGGTGTTTTGGGCGGCGATGCGAGCCTCGGCCGAGAGCAGCAGAGAGAAGAGCTCGCTGAGGCCGATCGGCTGCTCGGTGGCGGTGCGGGTGAAAATGGCTGAGACGAAGCCGTTGTAGTCGGGTTCGTGGAGGAGACCTTGCAGGATGTGATCGACAATGTCGTCTTCATCCAGCGGCTTGCCGCCGGCTGCCAGCTCGTCGGAGATGCTCACCATCTTGGTGAAGTAGGTAGCAACGGTCATGTCTCCTTTGCGGGTGTGCTCAATGGCAGAGCGGAGTTGGATGACCCTCGCCCTTGACTGCGAGGAAAAGCTCTGCAGCAAGGCGTTCCAGATCGAAGCGGCGGTGGTGTGGGAGCTAACCTGCAGTAAGACCTCACGAGAGAGCGATGAGATCAAAAACGTAAGGATCTGTTGGTCTTGGGTAACCCACACAGCATGCTCAGGGTTCGGCATTGACGTGATCTCCTTCTTGCCGGCGTTGTCCTTCTCGGTGTAGATCACGGCGGCGGGCTCCTTGATCGAGCCATCCAGATAGCCCATCAGCCCCGCCCCCTTGATGTGTGGCAAGACCTGAGCCTTCTACACCAGGAAGTTCTCCCGGGTCAGCTTTTCGGTGATGGTGTGACCGAGAGAGGCGATGGAGGGCGTGGCCATGGCGACGGATGAGGAGGAGGTCGACATCTAGATGCGAAGGAAGAGGTATCTGTATACCATGTGAAAATAGGTTAAGCGTATGCCTAGCAGGGACGCATTGCGTGTTAATATATGGGCCGAAGCCAAGTAGTTACAGAGAGATATACATGGTGTGGATTGATCTCCAAGGACTCAATCACAATAACCTAACAACCTGATCTATCTATATCTATCCTACGGTTTATACAACACCGAAGGTTTACATGTTTAACAACACTTGGCTCGTTCAGCCGAATGATACTGCCATTGTAACTTATATTATGATGCAAATCATGCACTAAAGCGACCATGCATGTTTATCCCTAAGAAAGTAGGTATATCTTGAGAGGATATTTCCTTCGACGACTAATGAGTCAATTTTTCTGTCATTGGAGAAAAATGACTGCAACATTTACTGGTTCAGACATTTTGTCAAGACCAAATGAGAAAATGAATGCATTTTTCCAGGGCCGGCCCTGGGTAGGGGCAAGAAGGGCGACGCCCTAGGGCCCCAGCCTGATGGGGGGCCGACCCTGTGCATCTATATACACTAGGTATACTAGACAGCCCAACATTTGTTAAACAAATGCACCGAGCAAGCCACCAGAGTAACAGAAAAAGGCCATCATTCTTAAAGCCTATAGCCTAATCTAACTTACTAATGTTATGTACGTGAATCGTGAGGAGGCAGCCAGCTTCTGTTCCATCTAGCCGCCACCGCCGTTTCTTCTCTCTAGACCGAATTTTTTGTCTGTCTTCTCATTCCTCATCCCGCTCCAGCGCTCCTACTCCCAAAGCACACATCATGGCTAGTAAATAAGTAGCCGATTTCTTTGACCCACTATTAATTTCTCTATCTCACTTCCCTATGGTTTTCCCTATAAATATGCCCATCGAGTGTGCGGCATCAGGCAACACTTCATCCGCTAGTCTCTTTGCAAAGAGCGCTGCTACACACACGACAGTGCTCAGCCGATTCTTGCATGATCCTACTAATCTAACCATGCATTCCTAGGACAAACTGAAGTAGAACCGCTGGATGAAGCATCGTCCATCGATCGGCCAGTTAAGTATCGTCTGCATAGTACTTTCACTTTGCAAATTGTAATTTTCTTGGGTCAACAGCTCACAAAGTTCCTGCAATCTCCCAGTCCTTTTGCGCTTCATCTTTGTACTGTTTTTTTTGGGTTTTCCAGCGATTCCCTGACCGATCTTCTCTTCATTTGAGGATATGAGGATCATACCAGGATCTAATATGATTGGGATTGGATAGCTGGATTTCTTCCATTTCACCTCTGACAAATTCAGGTGTTCCTGCTCCTTTCCTGTAAAATTGTTGCCTCAAAAGTATTTATCTTGTTTTCTCCGGTGTTAGGAATCCTATCCTCATTGGTATATAAGAATTAAGACTTTGTTGGTTGTTGCCAAGACAAGCATGTGCATTCCTGTTTACCCATGGTGTATTATGAGACGTTATTTGGTAATGCAATTTCCTAGAACTTTCAATCCAAAAGAAAATTTATGCTTTATATCAATATATAATTGATTTTTCCCACTAGTGGGCCCACTTTTTACGTTCGCCCTGGGCCTCTGAAAAGTCAGGACCGGCCCTGCATTTTTTGGATTCCCTGTCATGGCTTAGTTCAGGCCCCGCTACTCAGTGTCAGTTTTTAATCGACAGAAACAACCATGAAAATAGTCGTACGTGGAACATACACGGTTACTTATATATTATTATATCTTTATTAATATATCAAAACACACACACACATACAGAGTTTTAGTATGATACACCAAAACACACACACACACACATACAGAGTTTTAGTATGAGAAAACCAACAACGACACTAGCTAGGCAAAGTTAGATCTCCTCCATGGGGGGATCCAGACATGGAGCCGGCCAACTACCAAGCATTACTACTGGCCTGCATTAGTTGTTGACTCTCCAGCATACCTTCCTGATCTCTGCGCCTTGCTGGTTGCCTATGGTCTTGACCCCGATTTTTCCCATAGTCTCCATGGCTTTCTCGAACTTCCTCTCCCACGCCCCGGCCATGTTTGCGTTTTCTGTCACCTGCGTTATTGTTTCCGTCGAGTTGAGCACGGCGTCCGAGGTGAACAACACTTTCTTGTCGACCACGTTCTGGTAGTACTGCTTATCCAGGACGTCGGGGGTCACATCGTCTTGGTTCACGTTGTTGTTGTCGTTGCTGCACTGGGCCCTGAGCTTGGCGGCTAATGTCGGTTCCATCTCAGAGAAGCGGGTGGAGAAGAACGAGCAGCGGGCGCGACCGATGGTGTGCGCGCCGGAGAGCGTGACCATATCGTCGGAAGTGAGTCCCTTGGCCGCGAAACTCCCCTGGAGAGCCGTAAGGTTGGAGAAGGGCCCGGGCAACTGGTCGGTCTCGTTGGAGAAGGACTCGCGGCCGTCGTAGCGGCCGCCCGGCATTTGGATGTTGATCTTGCGGTCGCTGAGGAAGTAGGACGCGTCGCGGGCGGCGTAGGCAACGATGTCGGCACATGAGACTGTGTCGGGGCAGGTGGCCTCGATCGCCGCCTTGGCCTCGTCAATCACCTCGAACCCTCGGAGGCTGTTCTGGTTGGGAGGGCCTTCCCTCTCCGTGTCGCTGTTCTTGGAGTTGGTCGTGTTGAGGAGGACAGAACCATCGCAGCCCTATATATAATGAACATGAAGGACCTCCTAATGAACATGCTAGAATATAAGCTAGTAGAATTGACGAGCTGTGTTGTGCGTACCCGAACGAAGCAGTCGTGGAAGAAGAGACGGATGAGCCCCGCACCAATGCCAGGGTTCGCATCCACGGCCTTCTTCACGGCATCCGTGACGATCTTCTCCGCGCTAGGGCACCTGGTGTTGTAATAGCCGGAGGTGAGCCCTGACCCCGAGGGAGCAGGTCTCCTCTGCCGCGTCTGAACGTCCGGCGCGGGGCGACAGAGCACCGGGTCGTAGGTGGGTAGCCTCAGCCAGCCGTTGAAGCAAATGCTGGCGCCCTCGGACGCCGCCGGCCCGGCGAGGAACGCGGCCAAGACGATGAGCGCTGCGAGCTTAGTCGCCATCTTCCTTTCGCACTAGCCACTAGAGAGCTGATGGTCGTTTCGTGTCGTGTGTTGTTTGCTCTGGCTGGGTTACGGATGACATATTTATAGGCCGTCCCGGAGGACCACGTACAAAGGCAATATAGCTTGGCAACGACGTATGTGCAAGCCGCGTTTCGTGGGCGGCGCACGTCGCGATGGACGGAAATTCCAATCGTCTGACCGGCGACTTTCGGTAGATTTCGCGGTGTCTCGCTGATTGCCCGTCGGCGGTCCGATCGGCCTCTGAGATGTGCCGGTGCCGGTGTGCTGTACTGCTGTGCGTGGGGACGAGCTGGGTTGACCGTTGAATGTTGCATGGGAACAGTGTCTCCGCTCCTCGACGACTTGGTCTTTCTGTGGAAAATGTCCACAACCTCACCAACCATGCATTTACCATTCCATGCAGGCATGTGATGCAGCTGCTAACCGGTTACATTAACTCGGGCGAACCGGCCTGCGCTTGCAGAGCAGTAGTGTATGTCTCCTTACTGATTTTTTCCCTGAAACTTAATGTTTTGTGTGCTTTCAAAAGTTTGTCATGAAATTGTGGCAAAACAAACAAAGTTGATGCTCCAAAAATGTTATTTTTGAAAGCATTTTGGAGAGCTCATTTTGATTTATTTTTTTGCCATGACTTTCACGAATGTCATTTCGTGATAAAAAATTTCAAGAACTCAAAGCATTTGCCAAAGTTTTCCCCAAACAAATCAGATTTTACTGTTTATCCCTAACTCATTTGAGCTTGGCAGCAGACGAAGATATTCCACTTACAATATGTAAATCAGACTTTGCTTGTTTTGATCTCAAAAGTTCAAGCTACATATGTTGGGGAACGTAGCAGAAATTCAAAATTTTCTACGCATCACCAAGATCAATCTACGGAGTAATCTAGCAACGAGGAAAGGAGAGTGCATCTACATACCCTTGTAGATCGCTAAGCGGAAGCGCTCAAGTGAACGGGGTTGATGGAGTCGTACTCGTCGTGATCCAAATCACCGATGATCCTAGTGCCAAACGCACGGCACCTCCGTGTTCAACACACGTACAGCTCGGTGACGTCTCCTACGCCTTGATCCAGCAAGGGGAGCAGGAGAGGTTGGGAAGACTCCATCCAGGAGCAGCACGACGGCGTGGTGGTGGTGGAGGAGCACGGGACTCCAGCAGGGCTTCGCCAAGCACTACGAGAGACGAGGAGGGAGAGGGGTAGGGCTGCGCCAACAGGGAGAGCAAATCACATGTGTTGGGCAGCCCCAAACCTCAAGTATATATAGGGGGAGGGGAGGGGCTGCGCCCCAACATAGGGTTCCCTCCCTAGGGGTGGCGGCCAGCCCTAGATCCCATTAGGGGGCGGCCAAAGGGGGAGAGAGGGGGGCGCACCACTAGGTGGGCCTTAGGCCCATCTGAGCCTAGGGTTTGCCCCCTTCCCCTCTTGGAGGCACCTTGGGCCTTGGTGGGAGGCGCCCCAGCCCACCTAGGGGCTGGTCCCTTCCCACTATTGGCCCATGTAGGCCTCCGGGGCTGGTGGCCCCACCTGGTGGACCCCCGGACCCCTCCGGTGGTCCCGGTACACTACCGGTGATGCCCGGAACACTTCCGGTGGCCAAAACCATACTTCCTATATATCAATCTTTACCTCCGGACCATTCCGGAACTCCTCGTGATGTACGGGATCTCATTCGGGACTCCGAACAACATTCGGTAACCGCATACATACTTTCCCTATAACCCTAGCGTCATCGAACCTTAAGTGTGTAGACCCTACGGGTTCGGGAACCATGCAGACATGACCGAGACAACTCTCCGGCCAATAACCAACAGCGGGATCTGGATACCCATGTTGGCTCCCACATGTTCCACGATGATCTCATCGGATGAACCACGATGTCAAGGACTTAATCAATCCCGTATACAATTCCCTTTGTCTAGCGGTACGATACTTGCCCGAGATTCGATCGTCGGTATCCCGATACCTTGTTCAATCTTGTTACCGGCAAGTCTCTTTACTCGTTCCGTAACACATCATCCCGTGATCAACTCCTTGATCACATTGTGCACATTATGATGATGTCCTACCAAGTGGGCCCAGAGATACCTCTCCGTTTACACGGAGTGACAAATCCCAGTCTCGATTCGTGCCAACCCAACAGACACTTTCGGAGATACCTGTAGTGTACCTTTATAGCCACCCAGTTATGTTGTGACATTTGGCACACCTAAAGCACTCCTACGGTATCCGGGAGTTGCACAATTTCATGGTCTAAGGAAATGATACTTGGCATTAGAAAAGCTTTAGCATATGAACTACATGATCTTGTGCTAGGCTTAGGATTGGGTCTTGTCCATCACATCATTCTCCTAATGATGTGATCCCGTTATCAACGGCATACAATGTCCATGGCCAGGAAACCGTAACCATCTATTGATCAACGAGCTAGTCAACTAGAGGCTTACTAGGGACATGGTGTTGTCTACGTATCCACACATGCATCTGAGTTTCCTATCAATACAATTCTAGCATGGATAATAAACGATTATCATGAACAAGGAAATATAATAATAACCAATTTATTATTGCCTCTAGGGCATATTTCCAACAACATATTCCCTCTATCAGTTTCTACCGATTAGTTTATGTAATGTTGTGCTAAAAATTATGTCGAAAGTGCAAGCTGACAGATTGAAGGAAGTGCTCAGCATTTGTCCTTGGTAGTTTGATCACAAATACTATCTTGACTGTATACGAGTGATTACATTTTATGAACAAGAAGAAGAGGGGAATCAGTTCACAATATTGCACTCTTAAATTCGACATGATGAAGGCGTATGATAGAGTCGAGTGGGATTATCTTCGGGCTATAATGTTGAAGTTGAGTTTCACTGAGAGATGGGTGATGTCTATCATGGGGATTGTTACATCGGTTTCGTTATCAGTGCTTTTTCACGGGGAATGTACGGAGGCTTTTAAACCGCGAGGGGATTCGTCAAAGGGGCCCTATACTCGTATTTGTTTTTGTTAGAGGTTAAAGATATGTCTTGTTTGTTTAGGAGCAGAGGAATTTCTGAGAACTTATTATGCATCGTATCTTATTTCATAATGTCCCTGCCTTCCACTATGATGCTCAATCAACTTATTGGCTTGTCCCCTCTCAGGTATGGAGATTATTAGTGGAAGACGGGGATATTTTGAAATTAGGACTAGTCTATAGAATGGTGCAATGGGCGAACCATGAGAGTGTGGCAAGATAATTGGATCCCAGGATGGAGTGTTTGACTCCGGTGATGGCTTTGTCAGCAAGCCCGCATCAGCTGGTATATGAACTTGTTGATCCATTGCCGGGATATGGAATAGAGAGGAACTTACTAGACACTTCCTGCCTATGGACATTGAGACGATATGCAACATACCAATTAGTTAGTCTCACGCGAAGATTTTTGTGCACACCTGATACATCTCCATCGTATCTATTTTTCCAAACACTTTTGCCATTGTTTTGGACTCTAACTTGCATGATTGGAATGGGACTAACCCGGACTGACGTTGTTTTCAGCAGAATTGCCATGGTGTTATTTTTGTGCACAAATAAAAGTTCTCGGAATGACATGAAAATTAACGGAGAATATTTTTGGAATATATAAAAAATACTGGCGAAAGAATCAAGGCCAGGGGACCCACACCCTGTCCACGAGGGTGGGGGTGCACCTACCCCCCTGGGCAGCCCCCCTGCCTCGTGGGCCCCCTGGTGCTTCACCGACCTCAACTCCAACTCTATATATTCACGTTCGGTGAGAAAAAAATCAGAGAGAAGGATTCATCACGTTTTACGATACGGAGCCGCCACCAAGCCCTAATCTCTCTCGGGAGGGCTGATCTAGAGTCCGTTCGGGGCTCCGCAGAGGGGAATCTGTCGCCATCGTCATCATCAGCCTTCCTCCATCACGAATTTCATGATGCTCACCGCGGTGCGTGAGTAATTCCATCGTAGGCTTGCTGGACGGTGATGGGTTGGATGAGATTTATCATGTAATCGAGTTAGTTTTGTTAGGGTTTGATCCCTAGTATCCATTATGTTCTGAGATTGGATGTTGCTATGACTTTGCTATGCTTAATGCTTGTCACTAGGGCCCGAGTGCCATGATTTTGGATCTGAACCTATTATGTTTTCATGAATATATGTGAGTTCTTGATCCTATCTTGCAAGTCTATAGTCACTTATTATGTGTTATGATCCGTTAACCCCGAAGTGACAATAATCCGGATACTTACCGGTGATGACCGTAGTTTGAGGAGTTCATGTATTCACTAAGTGTTAATGCTTTGGTCCGGTACTCTATTAAAAGGAGGCCTTAATATCCCTTAGTTTCCAATAGGACCCCGCTGCCATGGGAGGGTAGGATAAAAGATGTCATGCAAGTTCTTTTCCATAAGCACGTATGACTATATTCGGAATACATGCCTACATTATATTGATGAACTGGAGATAGTTCTGTGTCACCCTATGTTATAACTATTGCATGAGGAATCACATCCGACATAATTATCCATCACTGATCCATTTCCTATGAGCTTTTCACATATTTATCTTTGCTTATTTACTTTTCTGTTGTTACCGTTACAGTCACTACAAAACCACTACCGTTACTTTTGCTACCGTTACGTCTACTATCATACTACTTTGCTACTAAATACTTTGCTGCAGATATTAAGTCTTTCAGGTGCAGTTGAATTGACAACTCAACTGTTAATACTTGAGAATATTCTTTGGCTCCCCATGTGTCGAATCAATAAATTTGGGTTGAATACTCTACCCTCGAAAACTGTTGCGATCCCCTATACTTGTGGGTTATCAACACCGTCATGAAAAACTGACGTCTTCTTCGTTAGATCGGCATATAGGATGCTTGTTACGAAGAAAATGCTCATGGGGATTGGCTTGAAGGGCGCCCGAGCATAAGCTCTAGTAGATCAGAAAAAGCATGGATCAAAGTATGGAAATTCAAGGTGCCATCCAAGGTCAGGGTATTTGCATGACACCTCGCTCAAAGCATTGAGCTTTCTATAGCAGAGCTTCATCGTTGACATATGGAGACTTCTGACGTTGTGAATTGTGTGCAGGAGAGGAAGACATCAGGCGCCACTCTTTGTAGAAGTGCTCATGGCAAGGTGTGTATGGGCTCTAGTCGATGAGTCGCTCACAGAACACATTTACATGAATAGGTGCCCAGATGAAGGAAGTGGTTGTTTCGTATGCTAGAAATAAACCTGGGAAAACCCTAGGATGGGACGGGTTTCGGGGAGAGCTTGTAAAAGCCCGACCTTCTTTTCTCAAGCCCGAGATGGCCCGAATCTCGAAATGCACTCTGTTTTCAATCTCGAGCCCGGCCTGACCGAATGTTGCTTTTTAGTGTTCACACATCTACGGGCTCGAAATGCAGAAAATGAAAAGCCTGAACTCATCCCAAACTACCTTTTGGACCACAAAAAAGCCCGAGCCCAGCCAAAATGGCAATCCCAACCTGGCTTGGCCTTTTTCATGCCGGGCTTGGGCCAAGTCGTTGGGTTGGGCTGCCCATGCTCAGGTCTAGCTGGAAACGACCTCGGATGATGATTTTACCGAATTATTGGTCATTGTTTGGGCGATTTGGAGTGCTCGACCGAAGGCTATACACGAAGCTATCTTTCAGAGCCCGGTATCAATCCATGGATTCTTTTTATTTTTTTAGAAAAGGAGGTTAAGACCCCTGGCCTCTACATCAATTGATGCATGCAACCATCGATATTAATTATTAAACAAAGCCACCACTCACACCTACAAGTTCGATAATATGGAGTTCTCTCACTCCCCATATCTAAAACCGGTGTCGTCCGATCCATCTGCATAACGTATCAGAACCTATAGCCGGTGCAGCAAAGCTAAAGCGTACACAACATGCACACATTTTAAAAGTCGTTATCATCATTGTACCGCTAACCCATCTTCAGGAAGGAGATCCGCGTCACCCTTGCCAGTCCAGCCACTTGTCGCCGCCACCATGGCGCCCAACGACACCACCTCCCTACGCGCGAACTACTACGCATGTCACGGTTGCCACTGGTACACACCTTAGCACTATGTCGCCAAGTACCACCAGCCGACACAGCTTGAAGTCTCCGGAAGATCTGTCATGCGTACCACCTGCTAAACAGGCATGATGCAGTGTAGCACCTGTCGACCATGCATGACTTGACATCTCCACCGAAGCTCAGTGCAAGACGAAGCCGCTCCACCTCCAGCCTTAGACTTCCAGCACTGATCTACAAACGATGCTCCCAAAGAGAGAAACGACACTTCAGTGTCGCCATCATCCTATGTAGAAGACCAGATCCTAGGGTTTCCCCTAGAGCGGCACGAGTGGGTCAACAATAGCTACACAACGATGCATTCATCAAGGGAATTGAAGGAAATATGCCCTAGAGGCAATAATAAAGTTGTTATTTATATTTCCTTATATCATGATAAATGTTTATTATTCATGCTAGAATTGTATTAACTGGAAACTTAGTACATGTGTGAATACATAGACAAAATAGAGTGTCCCTAGTATGCCTCTACTTGACTAGCTCATTAATCAAAGATGGTTATGTTTCCTGACCATAGACATGTGTTGTCATTTGATGAACGGGATCACATCATTAGAGAATGATGTGATGGACAAGACTCATCCGTTAGCTTAGCATAATGATCATTTAGCTATTTATACATGTTCCTCTGACTATGAGATTATGCAACTCCCGAATATCGGAGGAACACCTTGTGTGCTATCAAACGTCACAGCGTAACTAGGTGATTATAAAGATTCTCTATAGGTGTCTCCGATGGTGTTTATTGAGTTGTCATAGATCGAGATTAGGATTTGTCAATCCGTCTATCGGAGAGGTATCTCTGGGCCCTCTCGGTAATGTACATCAGTATGAGCCTTGCAAGCAATGTGACTAATGAGTTAGTTGCGGGATGATGCATTACGGAACGAGCAAAGAGACTTGCCGGTGACGAGATTGAACTAGGTATGATGATACTGACGATCGAATCTCGAGCAAGTTGAAGGAAATATGCCCTAGAAGCAATAATAAAGTTGTTTTTTTATATTTCCTTATATCATGATAAATGTTTATTATTCATGCCAGAATTGTATTAACCGGAAACTTAGTACATGTGTGAATACATAGACAAACAGAGTGTCACTAGTATGCCTCTACTTAACTAGCTCGTTGAATCAATGATTGTTATGTTCCCTAACCATAGACATGATTTGTCATTCGATTAATAGGATCACATCATTAGAGAATGATGTGATTGACTTGACCCATCTGTTAGCTTAGCATGATGATCATT
This sequence comes from Triticum urartu, assembly GCF_003073215.2. NCBI lineage: Eukaryota > Viridiplantae > Streptophyta > Magnoliopsida > Poales > Poaceae > Triticum > Triticum urartu. The sequence continues at coordinate 545,945,376 of NC_053024.1, read as the reverse complement.
TTGTTTATTGCTATTGCTTTCTCCATAAACTTATACATGTTCCTATGACTATGAGATCATGCAACTCCCGAATACCGGAGGAACACTTAGTGTGCTATCAAACGTCACAACGTAACTAGGTGACTATAAAGATGCTCTACAGGTGTCTCCGATGGTGTTTGTTGAGTTGGCATAGATCGAGATTAGGATTTGTCACTCCAAGTATCAGAGAGGTATCTCTGTGCTCTCTCGGTAATGTACATCACTATAAGCCTTGCAAGCAATGTAACTAATGAGTTACTTACGGGATGTAGCATTACGGAACAAGTAAAGAGACTTGCCGGTAACGAGATTGAACTAGTATTGAGATACCGACGATCGAATCTCGAGCAAGTAACATACCGATGACAAAGGGAACAACGTATATCGTTATGCGGTTTGACCAATAAAGATCTTCGTAGAATATGTGGGAGCCAACATGAACATCCAGGTTCCGCAATAGGTTATTGACCGGAGATGTGTCTCTGTCATGTCTACATAGTTCTGGAACTCGTAGGGTCTGCATGCTTAACATTCGGTGATGATCGGTATTATGAGTTTATGTGTTTTGATGTACCGAAGGTAGTTCGGAGTCCTGGATATGATCACAGACACGACGAGGAATCTCGAAATTGTCGAGACATAAAGATTGATATACTGGATGACTATATTCGGACACCAGATGAGTTCTGGGGGTCACCGGATAATTATCGAAGTGTCGGGTGGTTATCGGAACCCCCATGGGGAACTAATGGGCCACATGGGCCTTAGTGGAGAGAGAGAGGGCCGGCCATGGCAGGGTCGTGCGCCCCTCCCCCTCTAGTCCGAATTGGACTAGGGAAGGGGGGCGGCGCCCCCCTTTCCTTCTCTTCTCTCCCTTTCTCCCCCCTTCCTCCTCCTAGTAGGACTAGGAAAGGGGAGTCCTACTCCTACTAGGAGGAGGACTCCTCCCCTCCTTAGCGCGCCACCAAGGGACGACTGGCCTCCTCCTTGCTCCTTTATATACAGGGGCGGGGGCACCCCATAGACACACAAGTTGATCATTGATCCCTTAGCCGTGTGCGGTGCCCCCCTCCACCATAATCCACCTCGGTCATATCATCATAGTGCTTAGGCGAAGCCCTACGCCGGTAGCTTCATCATCACCGTCATCACGCCGTCGTGCTGATGAAGCTCTCCCTCGACACTCGGCTGGATCGAGAGTTCGTGGGACGTCACCGAGCCGAACGTGTGCAGATCGCAGAGGTGACGTACTTTCGGTACTAGGATCGGTCGTATCATGAAGACGTACGACTACATCAACCATGTTGTCATAACGCTTCCGCTTACGGTCTACGAGGGTACGTGGACAACACTCTTCCCTTCTTGTTGCTATGCATCACCATGATAGATCTTGCGTGTGCGTAGGATTATTTTTGAAATTACTGCGTTCCCCAACAGTGGCATCCGAGCCAGGTCTATGCGTAGATGCTATATGCACGAGTAGAACACAAAGACATTGTGGGCGTGGGTATATACATATTGCTTGCCGTCACTAGTTGTTTCTTGATTCGGCGGTATTGTTGGATGAAGCGGCCCAGACCGACATTACGGGTACGCTTATGCGAGACTGGTTCTACCGACGTGCTTCGCACACAGGTGGCTGGTGGGTGTCAGTTTGTCCAGCTTTAGCTGAATCAGATTCAATGAACAAGGTTCTTTCCGAAGATAAAAAATCAATCACTATACCGCGTTGTGGTTTTTGATGCGTAGGTAAGAACGGTTCTTGCTCAGCCCATAACAGCCACGTAAAACTTGCAACAACAAAGTAGAGGACGTCTAACTTGTTTTTGCAGGGCATGTTGTGATGTGATATGGTCAAGACATGATGCTTAATTTTATTGTATGAGATGATCATGTTTTGTAACACAGTTATCGGCAACTGGCAGGAGCCATATGGTTGTCTCTTTATTGTACGAAATGCAATCGCCATGTAATTGCTTTACTTTATCTCTAAGCGGTAGCGATAGTCGTAGAAGCAATAGTTGGCGAGACGACAACGATGCTTCGATGGAGATCAAGGTGTCAAGCCGGTGACGATGGTGATCATGACGGTGCTTTGGAGATGGAGATCAAAGGCACAAGATGTTGATGGCCATATCATATCACTTATATTGATTGCATGTGATGTTTATCCTTTATGCATCTTATTTTGCTTAGTTCGGCGGTAGCACTATAAGATGATCTCTCACTAAATTTCAAGGTATAAGTGTTCTCCCTGAGTATGCACCGTTGCTACAGTTCGTCGTACCGAGACACCACGTGATGATTGGGTGTGATAAGCTCTATGTTCACATACAATGGGTGAAAGCTAGTTTTGCACACGCGGAATACTCGGGTTAAACCTGACGAGCCTAGCATATGCAGATATGGCCTCAGAACACTGAGACCGAAAGGTCGAGCGTGAATCATATAGTAGATATGATTAACATAGTGATGTTCACCATTGAAAACTACTCCATCTCACGTGATGATCGGACATGGTGTAGTTGATATGGATCACGTGATCACTTAGATGATTAGAGGGATGTCTATCTAAGTGGGAGTTCTTAAGTAATATGATTAATTGGACTTAAATTTATCATGAACTTAGTCCTGATAGTTTTTGCATATCTATGTTGTAGATCAATAGCTCGCGATGTAGCTCCCTATTTATTTTTGATATGTTCCTAGAGAAAAACTATGTTGAAAGATGTTTGTAGCAATGATGCAGATTGGATCCGTGACCTGAGGATTATCCTCATTGCTGCACAGAAAAATTATGTCCTTGATGCACCGCTAGGTGACAGAACTATTGTAGGAGAAGATGCAGACGTTATGAACATTTTGACAAGCTCGGTATGATGACTACTTGATAGTTAAGTGCACCATGCTTTACGGCTTAGAACTGGGACTTCAAAAATGTTTTTGAACACCACAGAACATATAAGATGTTCTAAGAGTTGAAATTGGTATTTCATACTCATGCCCGTGTCAAGAGGTAGGAGACCTCTAACAGTACTTTGCCTACAAGATGGAGGAGAATAGCTCAACCAGTGAGCATGTGCTCATATTGTCTAGGTACTACAATTGCTTGAATCAAGTGGGAGTTAATCTTCCAGATAAGATAGTAATTGACAATGTTCTCTAGTAACTATCACCAAGTTACTAGAACTTAGTGATGAACTATAATATGCAAGGGATGACGAAAGTAATTCCCAAGCTCTTCGCGATGCTGAAATTGGTGAAGGTAGTAATCAAGAAATAGCATCAAGTGTTGATGGTTAACAAGACAGCTAGTTTCAAGAAAAAGGCAAAGGGAAATAAAGAGGAACTTCAAAGAAGAATAGCAAGCAAGTTGCTGCTCCCATGAAGAAGCCCAAAGCTAGACCCAAGACTGGAACTAAGTGCTTCTACTACAAAGGAAATGGTCACTGGAAGTGGAACTGCCCTAGATACTTGGCGGATAAGAAGGATGGAAAAGTGAACAAAAGTATGTTTGATATACATGGTATTGATGTGTACTTTACTAGTGATTATAGAAACCCCTCAGTATTTGATACTAGTTCAGTTTCTAAGAGTAGTAACTCGAAACGGGAGTTGCAAAATAAACAGAGACTAGTTAAGGGCGAGGTGATGATGTGAGTTGGAAGTGATTCCAAGCTTGATAAGATCACCATCGCACACTCCCCTTTACATTCGGGATTAGTGTTGAACCTAAAATAAATGTTATTTGGTGTTTGCGTTGAGCATAATATGATTGGATCGTGTTTATTGCAATACGGTTATTCATTTAAGTCAAAGAATAATTGTTATTCTGTTTACATGAATAAAACCTTCTGAGGTCATACACCCAAGGTGAATGGTTTATTGAATCTCGATCGTAGTGATAAACATATTCATAATATTGAAGCCAAAAGATGCAAAGTTATAATGATAGTGCAACTTATATGTGGCACTGCCGTTTAGGTCATATTGGTGTAAAGCGCATGAAGAAACTCCATGCTGATGGGCTTTTGGCATCACTTGATTATGAATCATTTGATGCTTGCGAACCATGCCTCGTGAGAAAGATGACTAAAACTCCATTCTCCAGAACAATGGAGCAAGCAACTGGCTTATTGGAAATAATACATACTGATGTACGCAATCCAATGAGTTTTGAGGCTCGAGGCGGGTATCGTTATTTTCCGACCTTCACAGATGATTTGAGCAGATATGGGTATATCTACTTGATGAAACATAAGTATGAAACATTTGAAAAGTTCAAAGAATTTCAGAGTGATGTGGAAAATCATCGTAACGAGAAAATAAAATTTATGCGATCTGATCATGGAGGAGAATATTTGAGTTACGAGTTTGGTCTTCATTTGAAACAATGTGGAATAGTTTTGCAACTCACGCCACTTGGAACACCATAGCGTAATGGTGTCTCCGTACGTCATAACCGTACTTTATTAGATATGGTGCGATCTATGATGTATCTTATCGATTTATCACTATCGTTTTGGGGTTATGCATTAGGGACAACTGCATTCACGTTAAATAGGGCACCATCTAAATCCGTTGAGACGACACCATATGAACTATGGTTTAGCAAGAAACCTAAGCTGGTGTTTCTTAAAGTTTGGGGCTATGATGCTTATGTGAAAAAGTTTCAACCTGATAAGCTCGAACCCAAATCGGAGAAATGCGTCTTCATATACCCAAAGGAAACTATTGGGAACACCTTCTATCACAGATCCGAAGGCAAGATATTCGTTGCTAAGAATGGATCCTTTCTAGAGAAGAATTTCTCTCGAAAGAAGTGAGTGGGAGGAATGTAGAACTTGATGAGGTAATTGTACCTTCTCCCGAATTGGAAAGTAGTTCATCACAAAAATCAGTTCTAGTGATTCCTACGCCAACTAATGAGGAAGCTAATGATGATGATAATGAAACTTTAGATCAAGTTACTACCGAACCTCGTAGGTCAAAACAGAGTGAGATCCGCACCACAGTGGTACGGTAATCCTGTTCTGGAGGTCATGTTACTTGACCATGACAAACCTACAAACTATGAGAAAGAAATGATGAACCCAGATTCTGCAAAATGGTTTGAGGCCATGAAATCTGAGATGGGATCATTGTATGAGAACAAAGTGTGGACTTTGGTTGACTTGCCCGATGATCGGCAGGCCATAGAGAATAAATGGATCTTGAAGAAGAAGACTGACACTGATGGTAATGTTACTGTCTACAAGGCTCGACTTGTTGCAAAAGGTTTTCGACAAGTTCTAGGAGTTGACTACGATGAGACCTTCTCACCCGTAGTGATGCTTAAGTCTGTCCGAATCATGTTAGCAATTGCCGCATTTTATGATTATGAAATTTGGCAAATGGATGTCAAAACTGCATTCCTTAATGGATATCTTAAAGAAGAGTTGTATATGATGCAACCAGAAGGTTTTGTCAATCCAAAAGGTGCTAACAAAGTGTGCAAGCTCCAGCAATCCATCTATGGACTGGTGCAAGCATCTCGGAGTTGGAATATACGCTTTGAGAAGTTAATCAAAGCATATAGTTTTATACAGACTTGCGGTGAAGCCTGTATTTACAAGAAAGTGAGTGGAAGCACTACAGCCTTTCTGATAAGTATATGTGAATGACATATTGTTGATAGGAAATGATGTAGAATTTTCTGGAAAGCATGAAGGAGTGTTTGTAAGGAGTTTTTAGAAGAAAGACCTCGGTAAAGATGCTTACATATTGAGCATCAAGGTCTATAGATATAGATCAAGACACTTGATAAGTTTTTTCAATGAGTAGGTACCTTGACAAAATTTTAAAGGAGTTCAAAATGGATCAGTGAAAGAAAGAGTTCTTGCCTGTGTTGCAAGGTATGAAGTTGAGTAAAGACTCAAATCCCGACCACGGCAGAAAATAGAAAGAGAATGAAAAGTCATTCCCTATGCCTCAGTCATAGGTTCTATAAAGTATGCTATGCTGTGTACCAGACCTATCGTATACCTTAGCATGATTTTGGCAAGGGAGTATAATAGTGATCTGGAAGTAAATCAGTGGACAGCGGTCAAAATTATCCTTAGAGGACTAAGAAAATATTTCTCTGATGTGGAGGTGATAAAAGAGTTCATCGTAAAGAGTTACGTCGATGCAAGCTTTTGACACCGATCTAGATGACTCTAAGTCTCGATCTAGATACATATTGAAAGTGGGAGCAATTAGCTAGAGTAGCTCCATGCAGAGTATTGTTGACATAGAAATTTGCAAAATACATACACATCTGAATGTGGCAGACCCATAGACTAAACTTCTCTCACAAGGAAAATATGATCACTCTTTGGGTGTTAAACACATAGCGATGTGAACTAGATTATTGATTCTAGTAAACCCTTGGGGTATTAGTCACATGAAGATGTGAACTAATCACATAAAGATGTGAACTATTGGTGTGAAATCACATGACGATGTGAACTAGATTATTGACTCTAGTGCAAGTGGGAGACTGAAGGAAATATACCCTAGAGGCAATAATAAAGTTGTTATTTATATTTCCTTATATCATGATAAATTTTTATTATTCATGCTAGAATTGTATTAACCGGAAACTTAGTACATGTGTGAATACATAGACAAACAGAGTGTCACTAGTATGCCTCTACTTGACTAGCTCGTTGAATCAATGATGGTTATGTTTCCTAACCATAGACATGAGTTGTCATTTGATTAATGGGATCACATCATTAGAGAATGATGTGATTGACTTGACCCATCCGTTAGCTTAGCACGATGACCGTTTAGTTTATTGCTATTGCTTTCTCCATAAGCTTATACATGTTCCTATGACTATGAGATCATGCAACTCCCGAATACCGGAGGAACACTTAGTGTGATATCAAACGTCACAACATAACTGGGTGACTATAAAGATGCTCTACAGGTGTCTCCGATAGTGTTTGTTAAGTTGGCATAGACCGAGATTAGGATTTGTCACTCCAAGTATTGGAGAGGTATCTATGGGCCCTCTCGGTAATGTACATCACTATAAGCCTTGCAAGCAATGTAACTAGTGAGTTAGTTACGGGATGTAGCATTACGGAACGAGTAAAGGGACTTGCCGGTAACAAGATTGAACTAGGTATTGAGATACCGACAATCGAATCTCGAGCAAGTAACATACCGATGACAAAGGGAACAACGTATTTCGTTATGCGGTTTGACCGATAAATATCTTCGTAGAATATGTGGGAGCCAATATGAACATCCAGGTTCCGCTATTGGTCATTGACCGGAGACGTGTCTCGGTCATTTCTACATAGTTCTCGTACCCGTAGGGTCCGCACGCTTAACATTTGGTGACAATCAGTATTATGAGTTTATGTGTTTTGATGTACCGAAGGTAGTTCAGAGTCCTGGATATGATCACGGACATGACGAGAAATCTCGAAATGGTCGAGACATAAAGATTGATATATTGGATGACTATATTCGGACACCGGATGAGTTCCGGGGGTCACCGAATAATTATTTGAGTGCCGGGGGGTTACACCGAATAATTATTGGAGTGCCGGGGGGTTATCGGAACCCTCGGGGGGGAACTAATGGGCCACATGGGCCTTAGTGGAGAGAGAGACGGCCGGCCAAGGCAGGGCCATGCGCCCCTCCCCCTCTAGTCCGAATTGGACTAGGGAAGGGGGGGGGCCCCCTTTCCTTCTCTTCTCTCCCTCTCTTTCCCTCCCCCCTTCCTCCCCCTAGTAGGACTAGGAAAGGGGAGTCCTAGTCCTACTAGGAGGAGGACTCCTCCCCTCCTTGGCACGCCACCAAGGGTCGGCCGGCCTCCCCCTTGCTCCTTTATATACGGGGGCAGGGGGCACACCATAGACACACAAGTTGATCATTGATCCCTTACCTGTGTGCGGTGCCCCCCTCCACCATAATCCACCTCGGTCATATCATCGCAGTGCTTAGGCGAAGCCCTGCGCCGGTAGCTTCATCATCACCATCATCGCGCCATCGTGCTGACGAAGCTCTCCCTCGACACTCAGCTGGATCAAGAGTTCATGGGACGTCACCGAGCCGAACGTGTGCAGATCGCGGAGGTGCCGTACTTTCGGTACTAGGATCGGTCGGATCGTGAAGACGTATGACTACATCAACCACGTTGTCATGACGCTTCCGCTTACGATCTACAAGGGTACATGGATAACACTCTTCCCTTCTCGTTGCTATGCATCACCATGATAGATCTTGCGTGTGCGTAGGATATTTTTTGAAATTACCGCGTTCCCCAACACAAGTAACATACCGATGACAATGTGAACAACGTATGTTGTTATGTGGTATGACCGATGAAGATCTTCATAGAATATGTAGGAGCCAATATGAGCATCCAGGTTCCGCTATTGGTTATTGATCGGAGATGTGTCTCAGTCATGTCTACATAGTTCTCGAACCCGTAGGGTCCGCACGCTTAACGTTTGATGATGATTTGTATTTTGAGTTATGTGATTTGATGTACCGAAGGTTGTTCTAAGTCCCGGATGAGATCACAGACATGACGAGGAGTCTCGAAATGGTCGAGACGTAAAGATCGATATATTGGAAGGCTATATTCGGACATCAGAAAGGTTCCGATTGATTCGGGTATTTTCAGAGTACCGGAGAGTTATGGGAATTCAAGGGGGAAATAATGGGCCCTACAGGAAAGGAGAGAAGGGCCTCAAGGGGTGGCTGCGCCCCGCCATGGGCTGGTCCGAATTGGAGTAGGGATGGGGCAGCGTTCCCCTCTTTCCTTCTCTCCCTCTTCCCATTCCTTCTTCTCCTACTCCAACTAGGGAAGGGTGGAAACCTACTCCTACTATGAGTAGGAATCCCCCTTGAGGCGCGCCATAGAGAGGGCCAGCCCTCCCCTCCTCCATTCCTTTATATACGGGGGATGGGGGCACCCCATAGAGACACAAGTTGACAGTTGTCTTAGCCGTGTGCGGTGCCTCCCTCCACAGATTTCCACCTCGGTCATATCGTTGTAGTGCTTAGGCGAAGCCCTGTGTCGGTAACTTCATCATCACCGTCATCACGCCGCCGTGCTGACGAAACTCTCCCTCGGTCTCAGCTGGATCAAAAGTATGAGGGACGTCACCGAGCTGAACATGTGCAGATAGCGGCGGTGCCGTGCATTCAGTACTTGGATCGGTTGGATCATGAAGACGTTCGACTACATCAACCGCGTTACTAAACGCTTCCGCTTTCGGTCTACGAGGGTACGTGGACACACTCTCCCCGCTCGTTGCTATGCATCACCTATATGGATCTTATGTGTGCGTAGGATTTTTTTTTGAAATTACTACGTCCCCAACAGGAATGACGCAGAGTACCACCATCACCCACCATCGGCTCGGTTTTATCGGCAACTATGCCTCCCCGACTCGTAGCCGGGACTAGATAATGAATCTCGAGATCCGACCACCTAGCCGCGGGACGACCACCTCTGACGGAAGAGATGTCCACCACTGCCGGCTGCACCGGCCAGGATAGATCTGACCGGAGGTGCCACCGACGGGTCCTCGCTGCCGCCGCGCCCGCCACCCACGCCGCCTCCGTGTGAGGCAGGGCCAGCCACCACGCCGCCATGCCACAGCCATCGTCATCGTGCCGTAAAGATTGGATTGGATGCGCCTACACACGATTAGGGGCCCCGCACGACCCCAGATATGCGGGAGAGAGGCGGTGTCCTCCGCCACCGCTGTCGGCTCCTAGGCTTAGCCCGATGGCATCCCCCAACAGAGGCAGAGGGGGGGAGGAGGGAGTGTGCGCCCCCGGCGGCTGGGTTTAGGGTGCCGCCTGTGTTGCCCTAGCAGGGACGACGCGGGGGCTGGGCTCTCGGAACGCTATTTGGGTCAGCTCGTGAGTACCAGGAAAGCCTAGTCCTCAAGAATAAATAGGAACCTAAATTCGCCTCTGTGAGGATTTGAACCCAGGTGTTGGGTTTGTACATGCACTCCCCCAACCAGTTGAGCTAGGCTCACTCCCCGTCAATCCATGGATTTGCAATGCGTTTTCTAACAGACCTTGATATTAGAAGTTCGATCCCACAGAAGCATGTCAAGGTGGCGCCCTCTGTGGCACGCATATGGATTCCATCACCTACTAATATGGTTAAGCTCAATGTGGATGGAGGTATAGAAAAACATAGACGGAATGGTGCGGAGGTTGTAGTGTGCAGGTGTGTGAGCCCATTAATCGACAACCAAACATATTAATGAAGGGAGTACGTGTTAGAATATTGGGCCCATTTATAGGGCAGCCCAATAGCGAATTTCTAAAATCTCAAAGGCCCATGTGTGTGAGAAAGTGGTGGGAGTGATAAGTTTAGTCCCACCCCGGAAGTTGGAGGAGTTGCACACCACCTTATAAGGTGGAGTTTTGAGGCACTTGTAAGTGAGTGAGAATAAGAGAGTCCCTCGCGCAATCCTCCTCCTCCGCCGCCGCTCCCTCGTCTCGACCCAACACGACACGATCATGTTTTGTGAATTCGAGCCTCGAGCCGGCGCCGCAACACACACTGAAACCAATCTAGGTTTTGCCACACCTTGTTCCTTGCGCCGCCACCGTAGTCCACCCCATCCTGAGCGTTAGCATGCACCGGCGAACGGGAGAGCAGTTCTCCAGAACCATTCGACTTTGTGATCTATACGGGAGAGGGCGAATTAGGTTTTTCGGAAGCGCCACATGTGCAACTGCTCATTGTCTTCATCATGGCTCGCCTACCATCCAGGTCAGGCAATCTTGCTTGTCATCGTCTACAATGTTGTCTTCTGCGACCAGTTTTCACCGACGTTGTGATCAACAACACCGCTGCACCAACGACTACCTCATATGGAAACGATCGGTATAACTGTAGTGTCCCATCTCATTGGTTAACCATGTTTGCCAGTTTCATGTTTTGCGATGTTGTGTTGCTACTATTCATGTTCTTTAGTGCTTCTAGTATGCTTGAGTTCCACATGCCAGTAGCTGCAATCGTCATGTTTAATATTCTAGAATTAATCATGGAAATTATGCCTAATTATTTAACAATCCATGGGTGTTAGAATCAATAAAATGTAATCTAGATTATTGACTCTAGTGCAAGTGGGAGATTGAAGGAAATATGCCCTAGAGGCAATAATAAAGTTGATAAATGTTTATTATTCATGCTAGAATTGTATTAACCGAAAACTTAGTACATGTGTGAATACATAGACAAACAGAGTGTCACTAGTATGCCTCTACTTGACTAGCTTGTTGAATCAATGATGGTTATGTTTCCTGACCATAGACATGAGTTGTCATTTGATTAACCGGATCACATCATTGGAGAATGATGTGACTAACTTGACCCATCCGTTAGCTTAGCACGATGATTGTTTAGTTTGTTGCTATTGCTTTCTCCATAACTTATACATGTTCCTATGACTATGAGATCATGCAACTCCTGAATACCGGAGGAACACTTAGTGTGCTATCAAACGTCAGAACGTAACTGGGTGACTATAAAGATGCTCTACAGGTGTCTCCGATGGTGTTTGTTGAGTTGCCATAGATCGAGATTAGGATTTTTCACTCCAAGTATTGAAGAGGTATCTCCGGGCCCTCTCGGTAATGCACATCACTGTAAGCCTTGCAAGCAATGTGACTAATGAGTTAGTCATGGGATGATGCATTACAGAACGAGTAAAGAGACTTGCCGGTAACGAGATTGAACTAGGTATTGAGATACCGATGATCGAATCTCGGGCAAGTAACATACCGATGGAAAAGGGAACAACGTATATCGTATGCGGTTTGACCGATAAAAAACTTCATAGAATATGCGAGAGACAATATGAACACCCAGGTTCCGCTATTGGTTATTGATCAGAGACGTGTCTCGGTCATGTCTACATAGTTCTCGAACCCGTAGGGTCTGCACGCTTAACGTTCGGTGACGAACAATATTATGACTTTATTTGTTTTGATGTACCGAAGGTAGTTCAGAATCCCGGATATGATCACGGACCCGACGAGGAGTCTCAAAATGGTCGAGACATAAATATTGATATATTGGATGACTATATTCGGACACCGGATGAGTTCCAGGGGTCACCGGATAATTACTGGAGTGCCGGGCGGTTATCGGAACCCCCCGGGGAAACTAATGGGCCACATTGGCCTTAGTGGAGAGAGAGAGGGCCGACCAAGGCAGGGCCGCGCGCCCCTCCCCCTCTAGTCCGAAATTGACTAGGGAAGGGGGGCGGCGCCTGCCTTTCCTTCTCTTCTCTCCCTCTCTTTCCTTCCCCCTTCCTCTTCCTAGTAGGACTAGGAAAGGGGAGTCCTACTCCGACTAGGAGGAGGACTCCTCCCCTCCTTGGCGCGCCACCTAGGGACGGTCGGCCTCCCCCCTTGCTCCTTTATATATGGGGGCAGGGGCCACACCATGGACACTCAAGTTGATCATTGATCCATTAACCGTGTGCGGTGCCCCCCTCCACCATAATCCACCTCGGTTATATCGTCGTGGTGCTTAGGCGAAGCCCTGCACCGGTAGTTTCATCATCACCTTCATCATGCCATCGTGCTGATGAAGGTCTCCCTCGACACTCAGCTGGATCGAGAGTTCGTGGGACGTCACCGAGCCGAACGTGTGCAGATCGCGGAGGTGCCGTACTTTTGGTACTAGGATCGGTCGGATCGTGAAGACGTATGACTACATCAACCGCATTCTCATAATGCTTCCACTTATGGTCTACGAGGGTACATGGACAACACTCTTCCCTTCTCGTTGCTATCCATCACCATGATAGATCTTGCGTATGCGTAGGAATTTTTTTGAAATTACTGCATTCCCCATTGGTGGCATCCGAGCCAGGTCTATGCGTAGATGTTATATGCGCGAGTAGAACACAAAAGAGTTGTGGGCGTGGGTATATACATATTGCTTGCCATTACTAGTTGTTTATGTGAGACTAGTTCTACTGACGTGCTTCGCACACAGGTGGCTGGTGGGTGTCAGTTTCTCCAAATTTAGTTGAATCAGATTCAATGAACAGGGTTCTTTCTGAAGATCAAAAAGAAATCACTATGCCGCGTTGTGGTTTTTGATGCGTAGGTAAGAACGATTCTTGATCATTCCATAGCAGCCACGTAGAACTTGCATCAACAAAGTAGAGGTCGTCTAACTTGTTTTTGCAGGGCACGTTGTGATGTGATATGGTCAAGACATGATGCTAAATTTTATTGTATGAGATGATCATGTTTTGTAACACAGTTATCGGCAACTGACAGGAGCCATATGATGTTGGGTTTCTTAGTAATTTCAAAAAATTTCCTACGCACACGCAAGATCATGTGATGCATAGCAACGAGAGGGGAGAGTGGTGTCTACGTACCCACGCAGACCGACTGCGGAAGCGTTGACACAACGTAGAGGAAGTAGTCGTACGTCTTCACGATCCAACCGATCAAGCACCGAAACTACGGCACCTCCGAGTTCGAGCACACGTTCAGATCGATGACGATCCCCGGACTCCGATCCAGCAAAGTGTCGGGGAAGAGTTCCGTCAGCACGACGGCGTGGTGACGATCTTGATGTACTATAGCAGCAGGGCTTCGCCTAAACTCCGCTATAGTATTATCGAGGACTATGGTGGCTGGGGGCACCGCACACGGCTAAGGAATAGATCACCTGAATCAACTTGTGTGTTTCTTGGGGTGCCCCTGCCTCCGTATATAAAGGACTAGAGGGGGGAGGCTGGCCGGCCAAGGGTGGCGCGCCAGGAGAGTCCTACTCCCTCTGGGAGTAGGATTCCCCCCCAATCCTAGTTGGAATAGGACTCCTTGAGGGGGGAAAGAGAGAGAGGGGGGCCGGCCACCTCTCCTAGTCCTAATAGGACTAGGGGAGGGGGGAGGCGCGCGGCCACCTTGGGCTACTCCTTTCTCCTTTCCTCTAAAGCCCACTAAGGCCCATATAGCTCTCGGGGGGTTCCGGTAACCTCCCGGTACTCCGGTAAAATCCCGATTTCACCCGGAACACTTCCGATATTCAAACATAGGCTTTCAATATATCAATCTTTATGTCTCGACCATTTCGAGACTCCTCATCATGTTCGTGATCACATCTGGGACTTCGAACAACCTTCGGTATATCAAAATGCATAAACTCATAATATAACTGTCATCGTAACCTTAAGTGTGCGGACCCTACGGGTTCGAGAATAACGTAGACATGACCGAGACACGTCTCCGGTCAATAACCAATAGCGGGACCTGGATGCCCATATTGGCTCCTACATATTCTACGAAGATCTTTATCGGTCAGACCGCATAACAACATACGTTGTTCCCTTTGTCATCGGTATGTTACTTGCCCGAGATTCGATCGTCGGTATTCCAATACCTAGTTCAATCTCGTTACCGGCAAGTCTCTTTACTCGTTCTGTGATACATCATCCCGCAACTAACTCATTTAGTTGCAATGCTTGCAAGGCTTAAGTGATGAGCATTACCGAGAGGGCCCAGAGATACCTCTCCGACAATCGGAGTGACAAAACCTAATCTCGAAATACGCCAACCCAACATGTACCTTTGGAGACACCTATAATACTCCTTTATAATCACCCAGTTACGTTGTGACGTTTGGTAGTACCCAAAGTGTTCCTCCGGTAAACGGGAGTTGCATAATCTCATAGTTATAGGAACATGTATAAGTCATGAAGAAAGCAATAGCAACATACTAAATGATCGGGTGCTAAGCTAATGGAATGGGTCATGTCAATCAGATCATTCACTTAATGATGTGATCCCGTTAATCAAATAACAACTCATTGTTCATGGTTTGGAAACATAACCATCTTTGATTAACGAGCTAGTCAAGTAGAGACATACTAGTGACACTTTGTTTGTCTATGTATTCACATATGTATTATGTTTCCGGTTAATACAATTCTAGCATGAATAATAAACATTTATCATGATATAAGGAAATAAATAATAACTTTATTATTGCCTCTAGGGCATATTTCCTTCATATGATTGTCGCTTTATTGTGTGAAATGCAATCGCCATGTAATTGCTTTACTTTATGTCTAAGCGGTAGCGATAGTCGTAGAAGCAATAGTTGGCGAGACGACAATGATACTTTGATGGAGATCAAGGTGTCAAGCCGGTGACGATGGTGATCATGACGGTGCTTTGGAGATGGAGATGAAAGGCACAAGATGATGATGGCCATATCATATCACTTATATTGATTGCATGTGATGTTTATCCTTTATGCATCTTGTTTTTCTTAGTTCGGCGGTAGCATTATAAGATGATCTCTCACTAAATTTTAAGGTATAAGTGTTCTCCCTAAATATGCACCGTTGCTACAGTTCGTTGTGCCGAGACACCACGTGATGATCGGGTGTGATAAGCTCTACATTCACATACAACGGGTGCAAGCCAGTTTTGCACACACGGAATACTCGGGTTAAACTTGACGAGCCTAGAAAATGCAGATATGGCCTCAGAACACTGAAACCGAAAGGTTGAGCGTGAATCATATAGTAGATATGATCAATATAGTGATGTTCACCATTGAAAACTACTCCATCTCACGTGATGATCGAACATGGTTTAGTTGATATGGATTACATGATCACTTAGATGATTAGAGAGATGTCTATTTAAGTGGGAGTTCATAAGTAATTTGATTAATTAAACTTTAATTTATCATTAACTTAGTACCTGATAGTATTTTGCATGTCTATGTTGTTGTAGATAGATGACCCGTGCTGTTGTTCCGTTGAATTTTAATGCGTTCCCACTACAAGAAATATGTCAACTTGTGACCTTCTCTCAGTGACCCCGGCTGAATTGGTCGTAAATCCACGACCATTTCGCTTGGAAGGGCTCAAACCCTGAAATTTCCTTACACCAAATGGTCATAAAGCAGACAAGAGTGGTCAACAACCTTGTTTCTACCTGATTACGACCAATATATATGGTCATGAGGTTGTGAATGTGGATGCATTGGTACTTAAGGTGTTGCTCAAGGTGGGCTTGGGCCTCGGTGGAATGAGGCCACCTCCTTTTTTAAAAAAAATTGTGCCATGTAGGCCTCGGCCCTTCCAGGAAGAAATGTGGGATGCCCTCATATTACTCAAAAAAACATATATTCGGCCCAACGAAAATGGGAAAATAACAAGTTTTTCATTAAAATAGGAAAATAATGAGCTCCTTCATGAATCTTGCTATATGGTTTAGCAATGAGAAAACTAAACGTGTAATTTTAAAAAAACATTAATGTTAATACGTATTTCAAAAAATGTAATCATGTGTTTAAAAAACTTAATGCGTGTATTTGAAAAGATTCATGCATATGAAAAATGATAATCATAAGTAATATTAGATATGTATAAAGAAAGTTTCATGTGTATGCGAAAATAATCATCAGTACGTATATATGAAAATTTTACAATATATATATATATATGGAAAAGTAGATAACAAAACAAGATTTTCTAAAAATGTTAATCATGTATTTAAACTTTTCTAACCAATATCAACAATGTTTTATATGTATACAAAAATGTACAATGTGTAAAAATGTACAATGTGTAAAAAACAAATATAGACATCAAAACGTATGTATGAAAAGATGTTTTTATGTAGTAAATATATGAAAATATGTTAATCATGTATTTGAAAAAAGTTAAACATATAAAAACAATATGTACAATGTGTCTTAAAAAATGTAAGCATGTGTTCAAAATATTAGACATCAAAATATTTATTAAAAATGTTAATGATGTAACTAAAAATCGTTTAATATCTAGTGTACACAAATCTTTATCTTTACCTACTAATAAGCCACCGATTGCTTCTGGTAGTACGTCACCGGCCGTTTTGCAGAAAAGTCCTCCCGTTTTTGAGAAATTAACCCGCACTACCTTTTCAAGTTGTTATCTAAAACAACGCTTCAGGTTTACAAAAAGGACCCTATATTGTTTGATATTCAACTCGCGGTCACTTCAACAGAGTTTCAGCCCGGCCATCACGCACACAAACTCTGTCTGGTCGTGCGTTTACGTTCGATTTTTTTGTCACGCATCGATCCTCTAAACTGATTCTCATTAGCTTATATACAATTGCAGATTATCCGTAATATTAATCAGACTTCTCAAAAAACAACAAACATACTGCAAATACATGAGAGAGAACAATGAGGAGTGAAGAAAGATCCGCGGGCGAGTCCCTCAGATTCTCACGAGAATCAGAGGCAAAAAAAGAAATAACCCATCATGATGGGAAGGCAACGAAGAGAACCGGAGTCCTCGAGAAGGAGAGGGTGTTCTGACAGCCGCCGTTGACGCGGGCGTGACGCGGACAGGATCCAGCGGCGGGTATCTGGTGGTCTGCAATGGCGTGGCGTGACGCGGACAGGATCCAGCGGCGGCACTCCGAATCTGGTGGTCTGGAACGGCGTGTCAGCGATTGGCTTCACATTGGCCTACACGCATAGAACAAGATGAGTATCCATGGATGTACGGGATGAGAAAGAGGGATGCAGATGCCTGGGGGTGTGCCACCGCTGGCCGAGACGCTGGCCTCCTCCTCACAGTCAATGCGAGCAGAGGCGCGCGAGGATGAGCGGCGCGGGATCAGCCGGATCCGGAGCACGGGGCGGCGAGTTCGCGGGGGTGGGGTGCGTTGGATAGATAGGAAGAGGAGAGATGGGTGGTGATGTGAGGTGGATGGAGAGTAGATGAGGAGGACCAGCGGCCTCAGTTCTTGAGGATAAGAGAAGAAGAAGCGGGGCTTGCTGTTGCTACCTCTCGCTGGTGGGTGGTGAATGAACGACTCGATCAACAAGAAAAAGCGGCTGGGTCGGGGGCAGTGCGAGGGTCCTATGAAGCACGTGGCAAAGTTAAGTTGACGCGTGTGCGAGTCGAGCCAGCGGGGCGAGTCACGGTGTGCGCTTGATGTCAAATAACAATCAGTTGGTTCGGACCAACACTATGAAAAGAAATTGCACTGAGTTCTATTGGATGGCTATACGTGCTAGCACTGATTAAAAGAAATCGGATGAACACCTATTATATTACTTGTTGTTGTTTGTTACTTGATGTTGTTTTTACATTATCAAATGTAATAATTAAGAGTGGATTAAATATTGGAAAGAAATATTTCTTAAGGAATAAGATATTTGAGGCTCACCGGTACTTGCTGACCAGAACTTTGAATGTCATCGATGTCGTTTGTGAGATAGGGAGGGATAAAGAGTAAAGAGAGTGCAACAACGATACATCTTGCTCGCATTCTGTTTCGCCCTCACAATAGCTGGGATTGCGAGATACATGACTTAATATATGATCTATTTCAAGCTGCTAAAGGCATGCGGATGATGCACAATTACCGTCGCACTGAAGGAATAAACGTTTAGATTTCTGTAATATTTTGACACAGGATTATTGAATATCAACATTTTGTTACACATAATTCAACTTCTTTAGAGCGAGTTGAAGTAGTGGGTTTTATTAGCAGAGAAGAAGATTACGAGCTTTTGGAATACAATGGGATCTTCATAAAGTGGATCCTTATGCGAATACCACACGAACTCTTAAATGTATTTCTTATCCGTTGCAACGCATGGACATTTTTGCTAGTTTGTTCATAAAATGTGGTCTAATATTCTTTAAAAATGGAAAAGTTTTTTACAACAAATATTTGTCAGTTTGTCACAAAAAACTCATTTTGGGAATTCGAAAAATGGAAAATGAATATGTGGAAATTTGCCTTTTTCACGAGAGGTGGATCAAATTTTTTTTACACACAACCATTTGGTCAATTGTGCATTAAATATGGCCTAGTATGTTAGAAATTTGATTTGGTCCAATTTTGCAACAATTATTGGTAGGTTCTTAAAAAAAACTTATTTTGGGTGCTCGAAAAATGAAAAATGATTTTTTCGTCCAAAGAAAATGAAAACATCGTTAGACAACATTGTTTGCCATTCCAAAATGCACCCTTGTGCACAATATGAGATCATTTGAACAAATTATTTCATGAATGTGGTCATAAGATTGATCATTTGCTTTGAAAGCCATTGATCTACACACATGATAACTTGTTTCTGAGAACACTTTTTTAAATAATTGCCGTATTACAAGTTTATTATTTTTTCGGGTAACTTGGCCACATATAATGACACAATGCGAAGGTTTTCCAATTTTTAATTTTTTTAATTTTTCATGGCCGTTTCAAAATGCGGTCAAAACGGCGGGCATGACCGTTGCTAGCTAGTCGGCGAATCTTGGAAAACTTTTGATGTTTCTCTAATTAAATAGATACTTATGTACATAGAAATGATTTTTGGAAAAAATAAAGAGCAAACTATAAGGCAACTTTCATTAAAATTTGACCCGCTTCCTACTGAATTAGCAAAAAATTGTCTTTTTCATGAGAGGTGGATAAAAACTTTTGATACTCAAACATTTGGTCAATTGTGCATTAAATATCACCTAGTATTTTATAAAAATGATTTGTTACAATTTTACAACAAATATATGGTAGGTCCTTAAAAAATACTCATTTCGGGCACTCGAAAAAATGGAAAATGAATTTTTCCGTCCAAAGAAAATGAAAACTTCCTTAGGCAACATTGTTTGCCATTCAATGATGCATCCTTTTGCACAATATTATATCATTGCAACAAACTATATCATGAATGTGGTCATAAGATTGATCATTTGCCTTGAAAGCCATGAATCTTCACACATGATAGCTTATTTATGAGAAAACTTTTTAAAATAATTACCGTATTATAAGTTTATTATTTTTCCCGGTAACTTAGTCACATATAATGACACAACGCGAAGGTTTTTCCTATTTTTTGATTTTTTTGAATTTTTTATGCCCATTTCAAAATGCGGTCAAAACGGCGGGTTTGGCCGTTCCTAGCTAGTGGTTGAATCTTGGAAAACTTTTGGTGTTTCTATGATTAAATAGATACTTATGTACCTAGAAATTAGTTTTTGAAAAAATGAAGAGAAAACTATGAGGCGGCTGTAGTTCAAACTTAACCCACTTCCTGCTGAATCGGCGGAAACTTGTCTTTTTCACGAGAGGTGGATCAAAACTTTTGACACTCAACCATTTGGTCAATTGTGCATTAAATATGTCCTACTATTTTAGAAAAATGATTTGGTCCAATTTTGCAACAAATATATGGTAGGTCCTTCACAAAAAACTCATTTTGGGCACTCGGGAAATGGAAAATTGATTTTTCATGCAAAGAAAATGATAACTCCCTTAGGTAATATTGTTTGCCATTCCAAGATGCACCCTTGTGCACAATATGAGATCATTTGTACAAACTATGCCATGAATGTGGCCATAAGATTGATCATTTGGGTTGAAAGCATGAATCTTAACACACGCCAGCTCATTTCTGAGAACACTTTTTAAAAAGAGTTTCTGTATTACAACTTTATTATTTTTTCTGGTAACTTGGTCACATGTAAAGACACAATGCGAATGTTTTCCAATTTTTTGATTTTCTTTAAATTTTTTATGCCCGTTTCAAAATGCGGTCAAAACGGCGGGAAAGACCGTTCCTAGCTAGATGTTGAATCTTGGAAAAAATTTAATGTTTCTATGATTAAATATATACTTATGTACCTAGAACTGATTTTAAAAAATAAAGAGCAAACTACGAGGTAGCTATAGTTCAAATTTGACCCACTTTCAACTGAATCGGCAGAAATTTGTATTTTCCACGAGAGGTGGATCAAAGCTTTTGACACCCAACCATTTGGTCAATTGTCCATTAAATATGTCCTAATATTTTGTAAATTTGATTTAGTCCAATTTTGCAACAAATATATGGCAGGTCCTTCACAAAAATACTTATTTTGGGCAATCAAAAATGGAAAATGAATTTTTGGTCTAAAGAAATTGAAAACTTTCTTTAGGCAATATTGTTTGCCATTCCAAGATGCACCCTTGTGTACAATATGAGATCATTTGAACAAACTATGTCATGATTGTGGCCATAAGATTGATCGTCTATTCTATATAAAAAGTAATTTACGGGTTTACGGGCTAACCAGAAAAAAGAAATTACCACAAAAATTACCACAAAAATCAGAAACATCCGACCATTCATTCAATAGAACAAAATTCTATAGCCATTAGATTAGATTTATGTGAAAACTACCCACCATTGGCATTACGTCACACATGTTGATATTAAAAATTTACACATCACGTTGCAGCCTCCTTCACGTTGATATACATGCTCTTAGTGTGTGTCATCGGTATGGTAAAAATGCACAGGAAGATTTGGAGTAGATAAAGTAATTATGACTTTCTTAACACATTTCATACTTTCGGTGAATGTATACTCCAAGGGTGTGCAATTAAAAGTGGTATTGCACAAGTAGTTGATGATAATTTTTTGTTTTAACATTTTTTACTTTGCTTTGGATATTACCCTATAGTATATATATCGTGCGCTTGAATCTTATTTATCACATTGTATAACAAACTATTGCTCTTGTCGGATTTCGGGTTCCGGCAGACCCTTAAGGTTCGAACACTGGGGTGCGTGTGGAGATTTCGCCTCCTACCTTCCTGCACCCCTCCGCCACGCTAGGATCAAAGCTATGAAAAGAACAACACAAGGGACACAGGGTTTATACTGATTCGGGCCACCGTTGTGGTGTAATACCCTACTCCAGTGTGTGGTGTGGTGGATTGCCTCTTGGGCTGA
The DNA here is from genome assembly GCF_003073215.2 of Triticum urartu. Taxonomy (NCBI): domain Eukaryota; kingdom Viridiplantae; phylum Streptophyta; class Magnoliopsida; order Poales; family Poaceae; genus Triticum; species Triticum urartu. Next base: position 545,923,568 of record NC_053024.1, on the reverse strand, counting down.
TGATGATGGACAGTACAAGGAAGAACAACCTCGCGAGGGTCTGTTCTTGGCTGGGGCGATGAACTGCTGGGAGGAGTTCAGCCACCTTTCTCTCTCTCTCTCTACTTACCACCTCTCTACTTGTCGAGCCCTTGGAGGAGACTGAGCCGAACCCTTTGCTACGTGGGTGGCCGGTCCTATTTATAGTGGCCCTGGTCCTCTCCCCAAATATTGAGCGGGAAGGGAGCCAACAATGGCGGGCTAATTTGAAAGGGGACAGCAAGTATCAACTATCCTGACAAAAGTAGTCTTCGCCTGCGCAAAGCTCTGGTGATGACGCCGTCTTGGGCTCCACGGTGACCTCCGTTTCGTAGTCCTCCTGGTCTTGGTCTCGTTGCACCGAAATGGCAACCTTTGCCTGATGCCTCGGTACTCCGCGGCTGCGCTTGCCCCCTTTGCACCAAAGAGGAAAGGTGGACGCTGCGCGGGCTGGCACCCGCCTGGCGCCCTGAGTCGTCATGGCTTGCGTCACGGGCACCTCGCGAGGTACCCCGCCTTGATCTCTCTGCCTCCTCGCGAGCCAACCTGACGAGGCCGTGCCTGAGGAAGCTCCGTGTCGCCCGCCCCGCGAGGCTTGGCCCCTCGCGAGGGTCTTGAGTTTGTGTTGGTGAAGATGGGCCGTGCTGGGCCCCCATTTGAGCCACGCCGCAGGCCGCAGGCAGGCAAGTCTGGGGACCCCCGTTCCCAGAACGCCGACAGTAGCCCCCGGGCCCAAGGCGCGCCTGGACTTGGCCGTGCAGGGAGGCGGAAGGGCAAGAGCGAAGCGCCGCGGGCCCTAACAGCCTGCGGCCTTAGGCGCCGCGTGGCGGTTGATTGGACGTGGGCGCCTTAGCAGCCGCGCGAGTTGATAAGGGAGTGGCGTCCGCCTAGGCCCTTCTTCTTGCTTCCCCCGGTTGCTGTTCAGATCCCCTTTCCTGCGCTTCTCCTTCCTTCCTCCGAAATCTCCAGATCTGCTCTGACCATGCGACCCAGGAAGCCATGGCGCCTCGCCAGCCCCTGGCCGCTCCTTGGTACTCGTCTGCCCTGGACCCGCCGAACGTGTGGGAGGTGGGCCTTGCCCGGTTGCGCCGGATAGCGACGGCGCGAGGCATTGACGGGGCGAAGGTGTTCAAGGCCGGCTCCGCCACCCCTGAGGGTCAGAGGATCACCTTTTATCCACTCTTCTTAAGTGCCATTGTTGCTGGCCTGGTGCCTCCCTTCTCCAAGTTCTTCTTCTCTATCCTTCACCATTACAAGCTGCAGGCTCTGCATCTCCATCCCAACTCCATCCTCCTCCTCGCGATCTTTGCTTATTATTGCGAGGCCCATGTTGGGGTGCAGCCCTCAGTGGCCTTGCTGCGCCACTACTTCTCCTTCCGGACCTCTCGCGGTCCTGCTTCCGCGTGCACGAGCTTCGTCGCGTACGGTGGCGCCATTGCCATCTCGAACTCTGGGAAGAGGATTGAGGGCTTCAGGAGCAAGTGGGTCTTGGTGGACGCTGAGCGCATCCACCCTCAGCTGATCTTGCCCACCGAGCAGCCCACGAGCTCCAACAACTGGGGTCGAGCGGAGCTCACGGATCCCCGCGCGAAGATGGTGTTGGAGAAGATGGACTCGGATCTGAGGCCGGCCGACATGGCGGCGGCGAAGCTGACCGGCGCGTCGCTGCTGAGGGAGTTCCTGGAGCACCAGCTGGCTCCGCTTCGGCAGTACTCGCTCCCAATGTGGAGGCCCCGTCCGAGCCCCGCGGCCTGGGCCGACGGAGACTTGGCTGTGGTTCTCCAATCTCTGGTCGGGGGCAATGTGGCGAGGTTGGATGGCGCTCCTACGCCCTTGTTCCCCCGCGACGACTGGGAGCGGGTAGTGAAGTCCATGCCCGTCTTCAACGGGGAAGGGCCCGTGCCCCTGGAGGCTCCCGAGGGACCGGTGGACGTGCCCTCCGGCAACTCCAGCGAAGAGGAAGGAGGGGAGCGCGGAAAAGGGCCTGATTCCGAGGCGGCTGACGGAGAGTCGAGGGCTCCCCTCCCCCGGCGCAGGTCCCGCGTTCTCCGCCTCTCTCCGAACGATGACGACGAGGATGACGACGAAGACGACGACGAGAAGGACGGCGGGAGCTCGCCCCCGATCCCGAAGAAGGACAGGACCGGGCTGATCTCCCGCGGGTCTCCCCCGGCCCCGGGGCGAACCGCAGACGCACCTTCCGCCTCCAAGCTTCCCGAGGTTGACCCTTCCAGTCGGTTTTCAGGCTTCAAATTTGGCCGGAGGCCGCTTGAGCTCACTGGCGATGACCCGTAAGCATTCGATTCTTGTCTTTATCTCTTGCTCTGCTTCTGAGGCTTGACGTCCGCATCTTTGGATAGGTTGGCGCCCGCAGCAAAGAAGTCAAAGGGGGCTCCTGAGGTTTCGTTCGTAACAGCGCCCCTGAAGGAAGGTGACCGCGACGCACAAGCTTCTCCCGCCCGGTCATTTTCGCGGGGCCTGACTGAGCCGGCTGGGGTGAACTCAGCCCCCACAGCCCAAGTGGCTCCCGAGGTGCTCCCGTCTGCCGCCACTGCTATAGCTGTCGGGGCGCGGCAGACTCCACCTCAGGATGCTGTGGCTGTGCTGCCGCCTTCTCCTCCTACTCCACCGGCTGCTATCTCCCCGACTCCTTCCGCCATTCTGGACCGCGCTGTTGCTGAGCTGGACTGGCTGCGGCAGGATCTTCTCGGCGCCGACCCTCGCCTGGTGGCCGGGCGCTTGGAGCTAGTTTCTGGATGGGTTCGCTCCGACGCTTCGATTCGGGTGGCGCTGGTCCAGGCCTCGACGGCATGCGACGAGGAGATGCAGGCCATCCTTGAGGCGCAGGCTGCTCGCGATGCAGCCCTGGGAGAGGTGGTCGATGTCCGTGGTCGCTGCAGGGGGCTGGAGGACGAGCTGCAGGGCCTGTGGGATCAGCTCGCGAAAGAGGTTCGCCTTCGCCAAGGGCAGGAAGAAGGCGTGAAGGCTCGTGATGCGGCTGTCGAGGGCCAGGAGGCCAAGCTCAAGAAACGCCGCGACCGCCTAGGCGCGCTGGAGCAGGAATTGGGGGCAAGGAAGGCCGAGCTGGACGACAAGGCCCTGGTCCTCGCCGAAGACCGCATGGCCTTCACGGAGCTGGAGGCGAAGGCTCGCTCCTCGCTGAGGACGCTTTACGACAGCGGCCTGGAGAGCCCGCTGGCCGGCGCCGAGGACGGCCCCGCCAAGCTGCTTCCCTTCTTGGTCCACGCTCTTGAAGATGTCGCCCTTGGCCTCGGCCCCACGGCCGAGGCCGAGGCGCGTGTTCTGTCTTCTGTAGCACTGACGCGGGTTCTCACCCACATCCACCTTCACGATCCCAGGTTCGACCTTGACAGCCTGCTGGAGCCCGTGAGCGGCAAGCGTGCGGCGGCTGCTGCCGAGGCCGTGAAGGGTCGCGCACAGGCTTTGCTGGGGAAGTTCCGGGCCTTCAGCACCAAGCCGGAGCAAGGCGCTGTCGACCCCGCTGCTCCGTGAGGCGAACCCACGCCGCGCTGCTCCCCCGCCACCAAGTGACTCCATCGTGGCTCTTGTCCTGCTTTTGATTCCTGCACGTGTATCATGCCTCGGGGAGGCGTTTAAACTTGCACCTGATATTGGGATAACAGTGTGGACTGTAATATTTGCTTTCGAATTCCTTTGAAATTTGGGCTTTTCCTTCCTACTTGCTTACGTTCTACGCCGGCAGAGCCCGGCCCCGCGCGTACCTCACACAACAATAGCCCCGACCGGAAACCAGGACGGGACCAAGGAGTGAGGGGCTACGTGACAAGTTAGGCTCCTGAGTCGCGATGCTCAGGAGTCCCCCTTGTCGCACGAACAAGTAGGGAGGTGTGATGTGGGTGGATCCACCGTTCTACGTCTGCAGAGCCCGGCCACGCGCGTACTTCACCCAGCAATAGCCCTGACCGGAAACCAGGACGGGACCAAGGAGTGAGGGGCTACGTGACAAGTTAGGCTCCTGAGTCACAATGCTCAGGATTCCCCCTTGACGCTCAAACGGCCTTCATACCTTGGCTCCGCTCGGGGAGAGGCGCGCGACGAACCAGGCCCATGGGGACCTGGCTGGGCGGCGTGCGTCTGGGCGTGACCCTGGCGCAGCCCCCGTGCCCAGCCCCCTCGCGCGGCACTCCCGAGGGGAGGCGTTGCGATGAGGCTAGACACTGAGCACTGGGCTCCCTGAGGTTGATGCGGCCCTGAGGCCACCCTCAGTTGTTTATCACCAGCATGGAGCATAGCGCTTCCGTATGAGTACGGGCATGGCTGCTCCTTGGCAGTGTCTTCAGCCAGTGCGGAGCATGGTGCTTCCACTGGTGCGTGGGAGGGGGCCCCCCTCCGGGAGGAGCCCCCGGGGCGTGTACAACCCCGCCCTGACACGTGGCTGGCACGGTAGGGCCTGGTGAGGTGTATCTGGGCACCCGTGAGCCAGTGTGGGACTCACGGGGCCCTACCTCTAGGCGGGTTGCGCCTGGCACTGGGCCTTATCTTGTGTTGTGTCCCTGCAAGTTTGGTTAGATGCCTGCACTCTACGTCCTCGGGTCCCGGCCCTCAAGCTGGTCTCAGCCGTCGCTGGTATGCCAGGTCGCGATGCTATGGTCAAGGCCAGAGGGTGAGGGCTGGAGAGCCAGTAAGAGCCCTGAGTCGCGATGCTCAGGTACCCCCCCTTTAACGTGCAAGTGGTCAACATGGAGAAGAGGAGGCGCCGCGGACCGGCATCAAATAATCAAGCATGGCAGTTCTGACGCTTAACCGAAAATGAACGCAAATGGGGTACATGCCGCTGAGCCTGGCCCGAGCGGCTTGAGGATCATGCAGCCCGAGGGGCGCCCCCAACAAGGTAAGCTAACGATGCGAAATAAAAGGGATACACGCCATAGGGACGGACCCACGCGGCCTGGGAATAACGCAGCCCTGGGGGCGCTCCCAGCTGGAAGTGAAACTTGAAAGATGTAACCTGATGACGCTGAAGACGAAGGGGTGTTGGTGTAGCCGGCTCGGTGGGCTGCGGAAGCCGATCCTCATGAGCCCCCAGGCCCAGGGGCCTCGGGAGGCTCCGGAGGCGCTGGCGGTTCCTCGCAGGCCATCTTCATCTCCGCCAGGGCTGTGGAGCACCTGGCCTCTTGCGCCTCCGTGATGCCCCTTATGAGGCGCTGGTACGCGTCAGCCGCGCTCGGCAAGCCGTAAGGCATGCGAATGTAACTGTGGGGTGGACCTCCGCAGCGCCCCACTCGCGAGGGCCAGAGGCGCTCCAGGGAGGCGACTTGGTTGAGCCCTGGTACGTCGACGCAGACGCGCAGCCCGCCATCCTCGCCCGGATGGGGAGCCACTGCTGGTAGGCGGCGGGCGCCTCTCATGACTCTGGACTCCTTTAGCTCCTGAATGGCCTTGCTGACGAACTCCTGTGGGTCTGGATCTCCTTGCCTTGCTCCTCCTTGAGGGAAACGTGCTCCGAAACACGCCTCCATGTGGTGCCCCAGCGCCTCCCTCGTGACCCTTGCTAGGTCGGTGGCCCTCCAGGGGAGAGCCCCCGAGCCCTGCCTGAGGAGGGCGCCGGGCGCGCTTTCCTATGCAATGGAAGGAGGTTCCCCCTGGGCAGGCACGGGCCCAGAGCGGCCTACCTCCTGAGGGGCCAGGCCGGACGATGTCTTCTTCTTCTTGGGGGCGGCCTCGGGAAGCCTCCTGCTTCCGCGATGTGGGTCCTCCAGTGATGCGGCCTGAAAGGCTCGCTCCAGGGAACACACTGCGTCCTTCTCTTCACAGGGCACCGTGATGACTCCGCCGCTTCCTGGCATCTTGAGGACGTTGTAGCTGTGGTGAGTCACGGCCATGAACTTGGCCAGCGCCGGGTACCCGAGGATGGCGTTGTACGGCAGGCGGATGTGAGCGACGTCGAAGTCGATGAGCTCGGTGCGGTAGTTTTCGCGTACCCCGAAGGTGACAGGGAGGCGGACCTGCCCGATCGGGACAGTGGAGCTGTCGGCGATACCGGAGAATGGCTTGGTTGGCTGAAGCTGGCTGTAGGGCACTTGGAGGTTGTTGAACGCCTCCACAGACAGGACGTTGAGCCCTGCCCCGCCATCGATGAGGGTCTTGGTGACCACCACGTTGCTGATGATTGGGGAACAAAGCATCGGGAGGACTCCGGCTGTAGCCGCGCACTTGAGTTGATCTGCTGAGCTGAAGGTGATGGCACATGCCGACCACCTGAGAGGGCGCGTGGCTTTGAGCCTGGGGAGGGCTGCATTCACTTCGCGGGCGAACTGCTTGAAGATGCGCTGAGAGGCTGGGGCCTGAGCTCCGCCCAAGATGCAGGCAATCGCGCGCGGCTCCTGGAAGCCCCCAGCCTCCTCATCCTGGTGGCGGTCCTCGTTTCTCCTTGGCTGCGGCGGCAGCGGTGGGAGGCCTGCGTTGCCTTGTGGGCGATCCTCGTGAGGCTGATCCCTCCAGCCTCCCTCGCGAGGTGGGTCTTGCCAACGATCCTCACGAGGTTGGTCGCGCCACCCCTGGCGCGGGCCATGATCTTCCCAGCGCCCTGTGTTCCTTCCTCCTCCTCGGCCGTATCCCCGGTCACCATGGTCAGGGCGACGGCCGATCCTTCCTTCACGCACGGCTCGGAGTTCTTGGCATTCGCTGGTGCTGTGGGTGTGGAGGTCGTGGTACACGCAGTACCGGCTGCCCTCGGGAGGTTCGGGCTGATCTCTGCCCTGCTTGGTGTTTGGTTCTGCCGCGAGCACGGCAGCCCCCTTGCGCTTCACTTCCTTGGCCTTGAGCTTCTTCTCTTCTGGGTCTGCGGCAGGCAGCTCAAGGAGGGAGAGACGCCCTTCCTCAGCCCTGGCGCACTTGTTCGCCAAGTTGAACAGCTCCAAAGAAGTGCACAGGTCTTCATGCATCGCCAGCTCCTCCTTCATCTTGACGTCAGGCATGCCGTCGGAGAAGGCTGAGATGATGGCCTCTTCAGTCACCTTGGGAATCTTGAGGCGTGCGTTGTTGAAGCGCTGGATGTACTTCTGCAGGGTCTCCCCGGGTTGTTGCTTGATGCGGCACATGTCGCTCACGGCGGGTGGCCGGTCGCGAGTACCTTGGAAGTTGGCGATGAAGCGGGTGCGCATCTCTTCCCAGGAGGAGATTGTGCCTGGAGCCAGGTTTAGGAGCCAGGTGCGGGCCTCGTCCTTGAGCGCCATGGGAAACCAGTTCGCCATGACCTTCTCGTCTCCGTTGGCAGCTTCGATGCCCAGCTCGTAGAGCTGGAGGAACTCCGCAGGGTCGGCCGTGCCGTCGTAGCGAGGAGGCAGGTCCGACTTGAACTTGCCCGGCCACGCGACGCTGCGCAGTTCGGTGGTGTAGGCGCGGCAGCCTGCTGTGGCCACGGGAGGCCTGGGGTGATGGAGAGCCTGGTCCTGCATGTCCCCACACACCGGGGCAGGAGGGTGGTCGCGACGTGCTGTAGCAGGGAGTGCCCGGGCAGCTTCTGGCGGGCGAGGGACTTCTTGGCAGCTCTGCTCTTGCCACGCTGGCACCTCATGGAGCGGGTTCCGCCCAGGGGCCACGCGTCTTGGAGCCATGGCGTCTTCTTGAGGAGGAGGCGGCCGGGGCACCGCCGGAGCCTCGTCGCCCGCGCGGGGCGGGGTGCGGTGCAACGGAGCGGACGGCGCGGAGGAGCCCCCTGCGGCGCGGACGAGTTCGGCGACGCGGTCGAGCCATTCTTTGTAGACGTCGTCGACGGGACGGTAGCACAGGAGCTCGTTTGCCGCGATGAGTGCAGCCCGAGCCTCCATGGGCGCGCGAAGCGCACGGGACGAAGATCCAGCCGGGGCGAGTGAGGGAGTCGCGGTGCGGCCATCTTGGCGCACGGATGGATGCTGAGACGATGCTTGCTGCTCGTCCCTTGCCGGGCCGGTGGCGGCGTTGACGGCAAGTGACGGGGAACGGCGAGGACGCCCACTGACGTGGGCTGTCTGGGCGACGCGGGAAGCGAGGGCGGCCCGACGCTCCGCGCGGGCCCGACGTGCGTCAGACATGAGCGTGATGGTCAGAGGAGAGCGGAGCGGTGGAAGACGAATTCCGGCGCACCCCTACCTGGCACGCCAAATGTCGGATTTCGGGTTCCGGCAGACCCTTAAGGTTCGAACACTGGGGTGCGTGCGGAGATTTCACCTCCTACCTTCCTGCACCCCTCCGCCACGCTAGGATCAAAGCTATGAAAAGAACAACACAAGGGACACAGGGTTTATACTGATTCGGGCCACCGTTGTGGTGTAATACCCTACTCCAGTGTGTGGTGTGGTGGATTGCCTCTTGGGCTGATGATGATGGATAGTACAAGGAAGAACAACCTCGCGAGGGTCTGTTCTTGGCTGGGGCGATGAACTGCTGGGAGGAGTTCAGCCACCTTTCTCTCCCTCTCTCTCTACTTACCACCTCTCTACTTGTCGAGCCCTTGGAGGAGACTGAGCCGAACCCTTTGCTACGTGGGTGGCCGGTCCTATTTATAGTGGCCCTGGTCCTCTCCCCAAATATTGAGCGGGAAGGGAGCCAACAATGGCGGGCAAATTTGAAAGGGGACAGCAAGTATCAACTATCCTGACAAAAGTAGTCTTCGCCTGCGCAAAGCTCTGGTGATGACGCCGTCTTGGGCTCCACGGTGACCTCCGTCTCGTAGTCCTCCTGGTCTTGGTATCGTTGCACCAAAATGGCAACCTTTGCCTGATGCCTCGGTACTCCGCGGCTGCGCTTGCCCCCTTTGCACCAAAGATGAAAGGAGGACGCTGCGCGGGCTGGCACCCGCCTGGTGCCCTGAGTCGTCATGGCTTGCGTCACGGGCACCTCGCGAGGTACCCCGCCTTGATCTCTCCGCCTCCTCGCGAGCCAGCCTGATGAGGCCGTGCCTGAGGAAGCTCCGTGTCGCCCGCCCCGCGAGGCTCGGCCCGTCACGAGGGTCTTGAGTTTGTGTTGGTGAAGATGGGCCGTGCTGGACCCCCTTTGAGCCACGCCGCGGGCCGCAGGCAGGCAAGTCTGGGGACCTCCGTTCCCAGAATGCCGAGAGCTCTAGGTTCATTTTTAAAATTTATCACATGAACTAAATAGTAGCATAAAATCGTATTTTAGTTATGCGTAACATCCATCTTCATCAAGATGTGAAGGCGTTAATGATACCCTTAGAAATGTAGTAGGGAATATGTCCATATTTATAATATTGATTTATTGTTGAGACAAGTTTTACTTGTAGCATTTTTTTTAATTTCTTTCTAAATGTTGTCAAAACGACGGGTATTACTACGGGTCTTCGGTCACCGGGAAGGTGATGACAACGAAGTCCTCGCTCACGACCACCTCCTCGATGCCCTACTCTTCTGCGTGCCGAGGTCCTTGCTGGCAGCCTTGCCGGATAAAAATCCAGAGTTTTTTATTCAGTATTGCCATCCCCGCCCTGAAGTCGAGATATCGAATGATCCAAAAACCTAAGCTACTAGGACCCTAAAACCTAAAGCTAAAATGATCCACACACGCGGGATCCGACGACCCTCCTCACCGCCGATGACCAAGAAGTCACCGACGGAGGGGAACCGCCGAAGGACGGCGCCAAAAGAGTCGGTTCTCTTAGCCAAAGAGATCTGCATTTTATTTTTAGCCGGTTATGACCTACTTAGATGGTCATGGACGTCACACACATGTACTCTGTTTTGATTGGTTCAGAGGCATGTCACGCGGATCATGGATCGAGCACCGTCCGATCCACCCGGATCCAACGGCAGCGCTCCCTCCTCACCTTCTCACCCCACCTAGCCCAACAACCCATAGGCCACAGCCCGCACTCCTCCCTCGTCCCCCGCGAACCCTAGCGCTCCCCGATCCCTCCCACCTCCCCTCCCCTCGCCGCCACCCACCCCTCCCCTCGCTCTCCTGCCTCCCTCCCCAAGATCCAGCGCGCTCCAAAATCCCCATTGAGGGAGTCATGGATTAGGGGGTCTCCGGACTGCCGGACTATCTCCATTGGCCGGACTGTTAGACTATGAAGATACAAGATTGAAGACTTCGTCTCGTGTCCGGATGGGACTCTACTTGGCGTGGAAGGCAAGCTAGGCAATACAGATATGGATATCTCCTCCTTTGTAACCGACCTTATGTAACCCTAACCCTCTCCGGTGTCTATATAAACCGAAGGGTTTTAGTCCGTAGGACAACAACCATAACATACAATCATACCATAGGCTAGCTTCTAGGGTTTAGCCTCTCTGATCTCGTGGTAGATCAACTCTTGTACTACCCATATCATCAATATCAATCAAGCAGGACGTAGGGTTTTACCTCCATCAAGAGGGCCCGAACCTGGGTAAAACATTGTGTCCCCTGCCTCCTGTTACCATCCGGCCTAGACGCACAGTTTGGGACCCCCTACCCGAGATCCGCCGGTTTTGACACCGACATTGCTGCTTTCGTTAAGAGTTCCTCTGTGTCATCGCCGTTAGGCTTGATGGCTCCTACTATCGTCGATAGCGATGCGGTCCAGGGTGAGACTTTTCTCCCCAGACAGATCTTCGTATTTGGCGGCTTTGCACTGCGGGCTAATTCGCTTGGCCATCTAGAGCAGATTGAAAGCTACGCCCCTGGCCATCAGGTCAGATTTGGAAGTTTGAACTTCATGGCCGACATTCGCGGAGACTTGATCTTCGACGGATTCGAGCCACAGCCGGACGCGCCGCACTGTCACGATGGGTATGACCTAGCTCTGCCGCCAAATAGTACCCAAGAGGCCGAGCCCGCATCAGCTCCGACCCTTAGCCCGGAGCCTACTACGCCAATCGAGAACGGGTGGTTAGACACCGCCTCAGGGGCTGCAGTCTCAACGGTGATCGAGCCGAACACCAACCTAACCCTCTGCGCAACCCGTGACTCCAAGGTGCCGGACTCTTTTTCGGACTCCAAACCATCCGCGCCCCTGCCAATCGAATCCGATTGGGCGCCGATCATGGAATTCACCACCGCGGATATCTTTCAGCACTCGCCCTTCGGCAACATTCTGAATTCACTAAGGTCTCTCTCTTTGTCAGGAGAGCCCTGGCCGGACTATGGCCAACAGGATTGGGATGCGGACGACGAAAAAATTCGACGCCCACCCACCACCCACTTCGTAGCCACTGTCGATGATTTAACCGACATGCTCGACTTCGACTCCGAAGACATCGACGGTATGGACGACGATGTAGGAGACAAACATGAACCAGCGCCTATAGGGCATTAGAAAGCTACCTCGTCATATGACATATACATGGTGGATACACCCAACGAAGGCAATGGCGACGAGATAGCGGAGGATGACCCCTCCAAGAAGCAACCCAAGCGCCAACGTCAACAGCGCCGCTCTAAGTCCCGCCAAAGCAAAAGTGGTGATACCGGCACAGGAGATAATAACACTCCAGATAGTGCCGAAGACAACAACAATCCCCTCTAGCAAGATTTAGAGCAGGAGGATGAAGGAGCCAGCTCTCCTGAGAGAGCGGCAGACGGAGAGGAGGAGGAGGACAATTACATGCCCCCCTCCGAAGACGAGGCAAGCCTCGGCGACGGTGAATTCGCCTTACCAGAGGATCCCGTCGAACAAGAGCGCTTCAAGCGCCGGTTTACGGCCACGGCAAATAGCCTGAAGAAAAAGCAGCAGCAGCTTCAAGCTGAGCAAGATCTGCTAGCTGACAGATGGACTGAAGTCCTCGCTGCCGAGTAATATAAACTCGAGCGCCCCTCCAAGAATTACCCAAAGTGCAGGTTACTACCCCGACTAGAGGAAGAAGCGTATGATACGGCTGATCGGCCACCTCCTGGCCGCGATAGAGAGGCACTCCAGCCAAAAGCTCAGCCTCCACCCTGACGCCATTCAAATAAAAAGGCATGGGGAGATACGCCAGACCTACGAGACATATTGGAGGAGAAAGCAAAGCATGCAAGATCGATCTACGGATCACGACGGCGCACCACTCTACGAGACGATAAACGTCATGCCGGATACAGTAAAAGCAAATCTGGCCGGGCCGAACACAGCGGGCAAGACCCATTCGAGCTGCGTTGCGATATAGCCCAATACAGAGGCGCCGCACACCCCTTATGCTTCATAGACGAAGTAATGGAACATCAATTCCCAGAAGGTTTCAAACCTGTAAATATTGAATCATACAACGGCACAACAGATCACGCAGTATGGATTGAGGATTTCCTCCTCCACATCCACATGGCCCACAGTGATGACTTACACGCCATCAAATACCTCCCACTAAAGCTCAAAGGACCAGCGCGGCATTGGCTTAATAGCTTGCCAGCGGACTCCATTAGTTGTTGGGAAGATCTGGAAGCCGCATTCCTCGACAACTTTCAGGGCACTTATGTGCGACCACCAGACGCCGATGACTTGAGCCACATAATTCAGCAGCCAGAAGAGTCGGCCAGGCAATTCTGGACTCGGTTCCTTACAAAGAAAAATCAAATCGTAGACTGTCCGGATGCGGAGGCCTTAGCGGCTTTGAAACACAACATCCGAGACGAGTGGCTAGCCCGGCACCTTGGTCAGGAAAAGCCGAACTCTATGGCAGCTCTCACGACGCTCATGACCCGCTTTTGTGCGGGAGAAGACAGCTGGCTGGCTCGCAGTAATAACATATAGAAGAACCATGGTACCTCAGATACCAAGGATGACAATAGCAGTTCACGTTGCAACAAACATAAGCGCCGCATTAACAACGAAAATACTGAGGATACGACAGTCAACGCCGGATTCAAAGATTCTAAACCCGGTTAGCGGAAAAAGCCATTCAAACAAAGTACGCCGGGTCCGTCCATCTTGGACCGTATACTCGATCGCTCATGTCAAATACACGGCACCCCAGACAAGCCAGCCAATCACACCAACAGGGATTGTTGGGTGTTCAAGATGGCCGGCAAGTTAATTGCCGAAAACAGGCACAAGGGGCCGCATAACGATGACGAGGAGGAGCCCCGGTAGCCGCACACTGGAGGACAGAAGAGGTTTCCCCCACAAGTGCGGATGGTGAACATGATATACGCAACCCACATCCCCAAGAGGGAGCAGAAGCGTGCGCTCAATGACGTATATGCATTGGAGCCAGTCGCCCCAAAGTTCAACCCTTGGTCCTCCTGCCCGATCACCTTCGATCGCAGGGACCACCCCACTAGTATCCATCATGGCGGATTCACCGCACTGGTCCTAGACCCAATCATTGACGGATTTCACCCCACTCGAGTCCTTATGGATGGCGGCAGCAGCCTGAACCTGCTTCATCAGGACACAGTGCGCAAAATGGGTATAGACCCCTCAAGGATCAAACCCACAAAAACGACCTTTAAGGGCGTCATTCCAGGTGTAGAGGCCCATTGCACAGGCTCAATTACACTGGAAGTGGTCTTCGGATCCCCGGATAACTTCCGAAGCGAAGAGTTAATATTTGATATAGTCCCGTTCCACAGTGGTTATCACGCGCTGCTCGGGCGAACCGCATTTGCTAGATTCAATGCGGTATCGCATTATGCATACCTCAAGCTCAAGATGCCAGGACCTCGTAGAGTTATTACAGTCAATGGAAACACAGAGCGCTCTCTCCGAACAGAGGAGCACACCGCAGCCATCGCAGCAGAAATGCAAAGCAGCCTCTCAAGGCAATCAACCAGTTCGGCGCTTCACAGCCCGGACACCTTCAAGCGCGCTCGGGGCAATCGGCAAGTAGACCGCCTGGCGCGATCTGAGCTCGCGTAGCATGTAACATCCCAAATTTTCAATTTGGAATGTTATACACTAGATCATCATGCATAACATATTTTCTTGCATCTTGGCCGATCCTAGAAATTTCACGCAACTGAAGGACCTCCGGAGAGAGTTGGAGATTTCGTTATTTTCATATTTGAGAGTTTCTCAAATTTTGAAAAGAGGATCGTTTGATTTATTTGTTTTATCTTCAATAAATTTTCCGGTGTCAAAATATGAGAGAGGGAATAATATGACTTTCCCAAAATTTAGGAAAATGAAGATTTAATAAATAGATCAATTTTTGTTTGCCAGAGTTTTATTTGCATTTTATTTGGATAGGGAAAAATGCGCATTTTCGAAAATTGCATTTTAGGTCCGGAGAAAAGTTCATTTTGTTCGGCTCATTTTTAGTAGTCGGGGAAAATTTACTTTAGATTTTTCGGAGTTCGTTTAGATCTCCTTTTGTTTTTTTCTCTGCGCGCTGAACCGTTTATATAAAAAAAACTTACCAAGGCCGGCCAGGCCATCGCTAGCCGCGCGCCAGGCGCAGGTGCAGGAGGCCGCCGCCTCTCTCCTGTACCGAATCCCAGTAGGACTTTGGTCCTACTTCCGTATATTCCTTTTCTATTTCTAGATCTTTTCCTTCCCTCTTTTCTATTCCTATTCCTAGTCTAATTCCTTGCCCTCTACCCCAAGTAAACCCCTCCCCTCCCCAATATAAATACCCAAGCACCCCCCCTCTAAACACATCAAATTCCAAGCCTCTCTCAACCCCAAGCACTCCACCGCACCCCGCGCCCTAAGCCGCCGCCCGCGCCCTACGTCGCCGCCGCCGCCTTAGCCGCCGCCGCCGCCGCACCTAGCCGCCGCCGCACCTTGCCGCACCGCCCCACGCCCACGCCGCCGGAGCCCCTCGCCGGAGACCTCGCCGGAGGTAGCCCCGCGCTACATCTATTCTTTTCATCGGATAGTTTTCTTCTAATCGTTCCGATTCTTCTTTTCCGATTCGTTTTCTTTCCGGTTCTTCGCCAAACCGTTCCGGTGTTCTAGATCGGTTTTTCGTTTCGGTTTTCTTCTCCGAAACCCTAGATCGGATTTGTTTTCTTCTCCGATTTAGTTGCCTTTGGACCGTTCGCCGGACCGTTCGTCTTAACGAACGTGATCACCGGATTCTTCTAGGTTAACGAACGTCCGTTCGTTTAACCGTTCTTCTTTTTCTTCTCGTCGGATTTATTCCGCGTCTTTTCCGCGATCGGATTTCAGATCCGATCTTCTTTCTAGTCTTTCTTTTCGCTCGTTTATCGGAATCAGGTGATTCAAGCGCCTGGAGTTTCGTTTCGAAACCGCCGTTCCGTCTAATCAACTTAAACAAGTTTTTGCCCCGGTAAAATTTGACCTAGTTTCAACTTGCTAGAATCGAGTTGTTTTCTTTCGCCGTTTGTTTCTTTTTTCGGTTCTTTCTTTCTTCTCAACCGGAGTTCTTAAATTGAACTTTCTGGTTCATTCTCTTGTTCGAGTTTTACCTGTGCATTAGATGAGTACTTATTGTATGCTTGTTGTTTGTCTGCGATAGATTACCCGGATTGCGCCGCTTGTTACTTCGAAACCCTAGGACTCGCGGATCATCAGCAAGGCAAGTAACACTTCGATCATACCTTTTCTACAACCCATGTTTTATTGCATTAGATCAATCCTCTCACATTGCATGATTAGGATCTAATTAAATTGTGGGATGGGAAGTAGATGAGGTAGTACCTATCACCTGTATTACTATGAAACCTTTGGGAGTTACTTCTACGTTTGCTTATTATGCCATGCTATGCTAGTAGACGTGGATTGGGTGAGTGATATCCATGACAGATGTGAGATTGATAATTTTAATGGTTTATCTAAGGTGGCAACTTAAACACACATCTGGGTGGATTGAGGCACCTGATGTCTATCAGGACTTGCCTGTTTTTTTTTGGACCGCCACCCAGGCTCAAAGGGATCATAAGATCTTTCATGCTAGAAACTTCCGTGTGCAGCCACAAGCCATTATGGGCTCTGGCCCATAGTTGACTAAGTTGTGCGAACTCTTACGGGGTGACTAGGCAGATGTAGGGGTTGTAGGTGGTACGGTCCTACCCGCACATGTAGGTGCTAAGCGCTTCTGAAAGACTATGTCTCGGTCATCCGTCTTCTCAAACAACCTTGTAGTGCGAGAAAACCAAACGGAGGCGATCGAGTTGTGGGGAAAAGTGCGCAAACCTCTGCAGAGTGTAACCTAATCATGATTAGCCGTGTCCCCGGTTATGGACAACTTGAGTATCTAGTACTTGAATATCATTGTTGAATCTCAACATGTTACTCTAATTAATGTTGTTGGGTTTTAATTATTTTTAATTGGGATTGAGAATGCTGTCAACCATTCTCAATGTTACAACCACCATGATAGTTAAATAAATTTATTCCTTTGCAGTAGGGAAAAATTGGCTTTACGCAAAACTGTAACCATAGAGCTTTCCACCAGCCATATATGCATATAGTATAGCTGTTTCATTCCATTACTCTCTATGTGTTACTTTGCCAGCATATTCCATGTGCTGACCCGTTTTCGGGCTGCAACGTTAATGTTGCAGACTTTTCAGACGACGATTGAGGTCGTTTAGGTCGTGGCCCTATACTCAGTGATGCCGCTGGAGTTGATGGACCCATTTATCTTCCGAGTCTTCCGCTGTTATCGATATTAGATGGCCTTCAGCCATATTTATTGTAATAAGTTCTTTTTGAGCCATCGATGTAATAAGTGTGTGATTGCAACTCTGCTATAAAACCTCGATGTACTGTGTGGTGTCAGCATTACTGATCCAGGGATGACACCGTAGCACAGTAGACGTGATCCATTCGGGTCAGGTCGCTACAGTAGGCAATACGGCGACCACCCAATCCAGCCAGCGGCGAAACACGTGTCGCGCGTACATAATTACGCATTAAAAATACCCATGGCACAGGTGGGGGGGGGCACACTGCGGCACCCCCCCAAGACGCGGCTAAACCGCACTAGGGGCTTCCCGTTTGGTTATTTTTCTTTTTCTTTCAGGACCTTAATCTCTGGAACACTGTCCGACAGCACTATTGCCGAACACATGATGCAACCAAGGAGGGCAGACACTATGTTTAACCACGGAATTTCCCAGTTGATTACAGTAACGAGTGAAATATTCAATTTAATATCATTCCTCAGCTTGCCCTTCGAAGGGACATAGTCCTACTCTTTGCTTATCGCACTATCTGTATCACTCTGCTTTAACGCAATTTTTTAATAAACAATGCATGACTACGACTATTAATTGCATCCTTGTTATATATGTGTGTGTGTGTGTGTGTGGTTCATTAATGACGCTTGCAACCGTACCTATGGTACGACCAATACACCAGGGGCTTACGTCCCTGAAAGTGGCAACTATTCCTAGGTGGTTTTGGTAATTCATAACAACATATAGCTCATTGAGCTAATGCTATTCCAAGATGACTATTTCAGGAAAGCTCAATGATTGGCATGGCATGGATGTGAAAGTGGAACCCTCAAAATGCTAAGGACAAAGGATTGGCTCAAGCTCAAAAGCTCAAGACTCTTCATTTTATATTTTAGTGATCCAAGATCACATTGAGTCTTTAGGAAAAGCCAATACTATCAAGGAGGGATGAGGTGTTGCTTAATGAGCCTCTTGCTTCATGTGCTTAGTGATATGCTCCAAAACCCTCAACTACTTTCCCATATCCACATTTGACCTAAACCCAAAGCCAAACTCGGACCTACCGATTCTTTCAATCCGGCGCCACCGAGTTTCATTTGTCATAGCCATTGCCACAACCCCTAGCAATTCGGTTTCACCGATAGAGATCTCGGTCTCACCGAGATGGGATTGCAAACTCTTTGTTTCCCTTTCGTAACTTTTCGGTCTCACCGAAAGAGCGAATCGGTCCCACCGAGATTGCAGTGTAAACTCTATGTTTCCTTTTTGTAACTTTTCGGTCTCACCGAAAGAGCAAATCGGTCCCACCGAAAATCTCTAACGGTCACTAGGTTTACCTTTTCGGTCCGACCGAGTTTGTTGATTCGGTCCCACCGAGATTGGAAAACTGTGTGGAACGGTTGGATTTTGTGTGGAGGCTATATATACCCCTCCACCTCCTCTTCATTCATGGAGAGAGCCATCAGAACACATACACAATTCCAACTCATATGTTCTGAGAGAGAACCACCTACTCATGTGTTGAGACCAAGATATTCCATTCCTACCATATGAATCTTGATCTCTAGCCTTCCCCAAGTTGCTTTCCACACAAATCTTCTTTCCACAAAATCCAAATCCTATGAGAGAGAGTTGAGTGTTGGGGAGACTATCATTTGAAGCACAAGAGCAAGGAGTTCATCATCAACACTCCATTTGTTACTTCTTGGAGAGTGGTGTCTCCTAGATTGGCTAGGTGTCACTTGGGAGCCTCCGACAAGATTGTGGAGTTGAACCAAGGAGTTTGTAAGGGCAAGGAGATCGCCTACTTCGTGAAGATCTACCGCTAGTGAGGCAAGTCCTTCATGGGCGATGGCCATGGTGGGATAGACAAGGTTGCTTCTTCGTGGACCCTTCGTGGGTGGTTGCTTCTTCGTGGACCCTTCGGGGGTGGAGCCCTCCGTGGACTCGCGCAACCATTACCCTTCATGGGTGGAGCCCTCCGTGGACTCGCGCAACCGTTACCCTTCGTGGGTTGAAGTCTCCATTAACGTGGATGTAGGATAGCACCACCTATCCGAACCACGGGAAAAACATCTGTGTCTCCAATTGCGTTTGAATTCTCCAAACCCTTCCCTTTACATTCTTGCAAGTTGCATGCTTTACTTTCCGCTGCCAATATACTCTTTGCATGCTTGCTTGAATTGTGTGATGATTGCTTGACTTGTCCTACAATAGCTAAAATCTGCCAAGAACTAAAATTGGGAAAAGGTTAAGTTTTTATTTGGTCAAGTAGTCTAATCACCCCCCCTCTAGACATACTTTCGATCCTACAAGTGGTATCAGAGCTTTGGTCTCCATTTTCTTTGATCTCCATAGCTTTTGGTGGTCATAGCCTTGGTTTCACAACCTAGGAGAGTATGGCGTCTAGCGAGGGAAATTATCACCGTAGAGGTCCTTACTTTGATGGTACTAATTTTGCTAGTTGGAAGCATAAAATGAAAATGCATATTCTTGGACATAACCCCGCCGTTTGGGCTATTGTGTGTGTTGGTTTGCAAGGTGACTTCTTTGATGGGAAAGAACCAAACCGTGAAGCTACCGCGGATGAGTTGAAGATGTTGAAATACAATGCTCAAGCTTGTGATATTCTCTTCAACGGATTGTGCCCCGAAGAATTCAACAAAATCAGCCGTCTTGAGAATGCAATGGAAATTTGGGACACTTTGATTGATATGCACGAAGGTACTGACTCCGTCAAGGAATCCAAGTTGGATGTGCTTCAAAGTCAACTTGACAAGTTCAAAATGAAGGATGGTGAAGGTGTCGCTGAAATGTACTCTAGGCTTGCTCTCATCACAAATGATATTGCCGGCTTAGGAAGTGAAGAGATGACCGATAGATTCATCATCAAGAAGATTCTAAGAGCCTTGGATGGAAAATATGATACCGTGTGCACATTGATCCAAATGATGCCCAATTACAAAGATCTCAAGCCAACGGAGGTGATTGGAAGAATTGTTGCTCATGAGATGTCACTTAAGGATAAAGAGGAACTTCACAACAAATCAAGTGGTGCCTACAAAGTCTCATGTGAAGCCCCTACATCATCAAGTGAGAAACAAAACTTCAATGAAGAATTGAGCTTAATGGTGAAGAACTTCAACAAGTTCTACAAGAGTAGAAGCAAAGATAGAAGCTTCAAGTCAAGGTCCTACAATGATAAAAGATCTTCTAGTCGAGAGCGAAACTGCTACAGTTGTGGAAGACCCGGACACTATTCCAATGAGTGTACGGCTCCCTACAAGAGAAGAGAAGATTCTCCAAAAAGAAGAAGCAAAGAATCACCACCAAGAGAGAGAAGGAGTAGAGATGATCGTTATGAACGAAGATACTCACGGAGAAGCAAGGATTCGGAAAGGAAGGAAAAATCATCAAGGAGCTACACAAAACGAAGACATCAAGCTCATGTTGGTGAATGGGTATCCGGCTCCGACTCCAACAGCCACTCCGAGAGAAGTTATCACTCCGACTCCGAACATACTCAAGATGAAGGTGTTGCCGGTCTAGCACTTGTGTCAACCAACTCCTACGACATATTTGACTCACCAAATGAAGGAATTGGAAGATGCTTCATGGCCAAAGGTCCTAAGGTAACACACCCCGAGTATGTTGATTTCAATAGTGATGAAGATGACTTGTTAGGTGATGATTTGCTTGTTGACAACTCTAGTGATGAATACGATGATGAAACGTCAATTAATCATGCTAATCAAGATAAAACGAATGACAATGATAAGGAGAAGATTGAGGCTCTATCTAAAGAACTAAACACTCTTAAGTTAGCTCATGAAACTATCTTCGAAGATCATCGAGAACTTTTAAGAGCTCATGAGAAATTACGCTTTGAAAAGCTCAATCTTGAGCAAGATCATGAGTTCTTAAAAGCAATCAATGATGATCTCCGCAAGAAAAGTTCTTCTTACATTGCCAAGCGTTTACTCTTATCCACTTACATGCCTCAAGTCAAGTCTAGTAACAAGAACAAGAAAGATTCTTCCTCTAGCTGTAACAATGATCATGCTAAATCCAATATTGTTGCTTCTAGTAGTTCTCTTGATTCCACTAATGATTCTCTTAGCCAAGTTACACTTGAGCAAGAAAATAGGTTATTGAAGGGAATTATAGAGAAAGAAGTGTACAAAAGCCTTGCCGGGAGTAAGCAATTCGAGGAAATTGTGCGCAAGCAAGGAATGCAGTGGAAGAATCAAGGTGTTGGTTTTGAACGAAAGTTCAATGCCAATGGAGTTGAGTGGGAAGAAGATCAATACCCCAAGACAAAGTTTGTTCCTCAACAAGAGAAGTATGATACTTCTTTCAAGGGGACACAAGCTCAAGATGATCTTCCACCACAAGACTACAAGCAAAAAGGCAAGGACAAGCTTCAAGAGGAAATTGATGCATTTGAAGAAGCTCCTAAGACCTTAGTCAAGTGGATTCCCAACACTACTTCAAGTTCCACTTCATCAAGTACGACTACAACTCCAAGGATTCCCATCAAGATGGTGTGGATCCAAAAGAAGAAGAACTAGAGAGTTCTTGAGGGTGACTCCGCCAACATACTTCACTCTTATCATTTTGGCAAGAACAAGTGCAATCAACTTCCACATCTTGCACTAGTTCAAGGAGTCACAAACCCACTTATTGGTAAGACAAGGGACAAGGTAACCTAAAAGTTTTCATGGACATCATCTTGTGTGTGCATCACTCTATGTCTATGGATATCCTTGTTTGTTCCTTGTGGGACTAACCCATGTAGGTATTGAAAGTGCAACTCACTCAAATGGATAGCTCCAAGTGATCTACATCAACATTGAGCATCCACATCTTCAACATCTACATGAAGTCATCATCGACAAAACCTGAGGTTAGTTCATCCCTCTAAGGGGGGATCTCACATCTAGGGGGAGCTTTACTCTAAGACTTGAGCTAAAGCAACTCTAAAGATGTGAACACAACAATGCTTTATGTAAAAGTGGTAACCCCACTTGAGTTTAAACGATGAGTATGACCTATGATCAAGTGTTCTCACTTAACTCCTAAGTCAATATACTCATATATAGATGACCTTGTCATCGCAAATTGCTTGATAGATGCTAGAATTGGTTGTGCATGCCTTGTCACATATTTCATTTGCCATCTTATTGTGTGAGCATGCTGGTTGCATATTTTACTCATTCGAGGACATCCACTTGTTATTTTGATTGTTTGGTTTTATTTCCTTTGCCAAGTGGATGGACAAGAATGCCTAAGAACCTCCTCTAGCTATCTATGCTTTTCTCGTCTCAAACTCTATTCATGCTACATCACAAAATTTGATCAAGTCAGATTCGAACCACTCTGTGTGAGGAGCGCTCGGAGTCCCCGATTCGTCATAGACTTAAACTTCCAAAACCTCTTTATGATTCTCGGTCTGACCGATACCCCACTTTCGGTCCTACCGAGATCATTAAGTTGATCTAGGTTTTCGATCTCGGTGCAACCGATTTGAACCATTCGGTCACACCGAGTTGCAACAACTGTATACAGTTTTGCATCTCGGTGCCACCGAGTTGTTCCACTCGGTCACACCGACAGGGTCGGGCTGTATATAGTCACGGGCAAAAATTTGGAAATTTCTCCGAACCCCTTCGCCCGCGCGATAGCCTGCTCTGCCAACTTGGTCTCCGGATCGTCTCCTCGCCGCCAGCCGCCTCCAGTCGCTGGTCTCCGTCAACGGAAATTCAACCCCGCCGTTGCCGCCGTAGCGAGTCTCCGCCGAACTAGGGTATGGACTCGATCTTTGTGCTATTCCCCAATCGGATTCTTAGCACATTGTGATCATCATGATTCTTGCCACGTTTGTTAAACTTCTATCCAGTCAACGAACTCGTAGATTATGTTTAATTCGAAAATTTTAGGGTTAGGTTTCCGCCGAAACCATCTCGGACCCACCGAGTTGAAAAACTTAGTCCCACCGATTTGGCTTATGCCATTGCACAAGTGAGACTCGGTCTGACTGAGAATTACTTATCGGTGTGACCGATTTTGGAACTCTGTGAAACCCTAGCAGTCTCGGTGCCACCGAACTGTGACTCGGTCTGACCGAGTTCACTAGTTTAGGTGCCAAAACTGCTTCGGTATCACCGAGTTTAGAAATCGGTAGATCCGAGATGCTTTTAGTGGGAAACTAAAACTAAGTTTTTGAATTATTCTTTTGCAAAAATCTCTGCATTTTGTGATGCTTATCCACTCTATCTCATCTATAACCTATTCACAGGGTCAGCAGTCAAAGTTTGCATCATGTCAGACCAAAGTGATAGCCAGAACTTGTCAGAGCAGCATGTGCAGATGAGTGAGGGCACTAGTCCCTCAAGTTCCTCAGATGATGGCAACAGGAGCACCCCTAGAAATCTGCCTAAAGCTGCCACAAGACAGAGAAATAAGAGAACCTCAGACTCAGAAGATGAGGATTATGTGGCAGAAGAGGAAGCAACTTCCAAGAGAGTTGAGCCAGCACATGGCATAAAACCAGGGATGAAGATCAAAAGGCCAGCAGGCAGGCAGCCTATGTCAAAGGCCAGAGCTTCAATTGAGAAGCCCACTCCCATTGAGCCAGTTGCTGCTGAAGGGAAGAAGAGGAAAGAAAGGGTGAAGAAAACTATAGCCAGAGTGCTTGGCAAGGCTTCCATCATGGAAGATGAGGAGGAAGAAGAAGAGGTAGCTGCACCAGCACCTAAGGCACCCAAGCTGATGGGTGATGCCATAAGAACAGGGGCAGCTGCTTCCAAGGCCAAGCCAGCTCCAAAGCCAAAGCCAAAGAGGAACACAAGAAGCATCCCAGCTACTGAGAAGAAGAAGGCCCCAGTGCCTGAAGCTGCAGAAGAAGAAGAGAATGTTCTTAGAAAGCTCAAGCCCAAGATCCCAGACCACAACGATGCTCATCCTGTGGCTGAGGATATGAAACTCAGGAGAGATTCAGGGCTCCGGAAGTGGAGAGAAGCAGACCCGTATGCTTCAAGGAGAAGGACTGCAGTTGACTACAGGTTTCACACCAAGGAGCAGCAAGACTTTTATGAGACAGTGCTGCTAGACAAGAAGCCAATTGTCTGTGATATGAGATGGGTTGATTGGCAATACATCAAGGACAACGAAGAGTACTACCCTGGAGTGCAGGACAGCTTCAAGGCATGTGGAGTAGAGGACTTTGTTGGGCAGAAGCTCACAAAGTGGAACGAGGAACTCATCATGCAGTTCTACTCCACAGCCCATTTCTATCCAGATGGCAAGATTGTATGGATGTCAGAGGGTACGAGGTACCAGTCTACAGTTGCTGAATGGGCTCAGCTGATTAATGCCCCAGAAGAGCATGACGATGACTTGGACATTTATGCAAGAAGAAGATGGACCACAATTCAATGTCAAACATGTACAAGGAGATTCCAAATGAAGCACTTGATACGTTCAAGTTTGGCTCAGTACACTATCTTCTGTCAGGGCTGCCAACCATCTACTAGATTCTTAGGCACACCCTATTGCCCAAGTCTGGAGATCACAAGATGATCAGGGGCCATGCGATCAAGTTGCTTCATATCTTTGACGTGCCACAGAAATTCAAAGTCATGAGCCTTATGATTGAAACAATCAAGAGGACAGCAGCAGACCAGAAGAGGAGCTGTGGATATGCCCCACAGATTCAGGAGCTCATCAACTCTAAGATGGGCACGGGCATATACTTATTGGACAAGGAACACCTGCCCATCCATCCAGACTTTGAAGATAATCAAGTGGTCATGACTAAGAATGAGCCATCATCTGCCCAAGCACAAGCCAAGAAGGAGAAGGCGAGGAAGGAGAAAGCTGCCAAGATGCCTACTCAAGAGGAGGCATCTGAATATTTCCTGAAAACCAAACAAGAGCAGCTTGGTTACTTGATTGCATCCACCCTGCGGATTGAGCAAGGACTAGCCACCCTAACTCAGAACCAGGCAAGCTTAGAGAGGATCATGGAACAAAAGTTCTATGACTTGGATGTCAAAGTGACAGAGATTCAGACTGCAGTGGAGCAGCTCCAGGATGACATGCAGGAGAGGAGAGGCAAGACGACAACTAATGCCTTTGCCAGAGTGCCACGAGATCCGAGGTCGTCTGCAGTGCCAGTTGCTGACCCCAGAGCCACCACGTCAGCACCAGCTACAGCCTCAGTTCCACCAGCTCCAGCGTCCACTTCAGCCTCGACTCCTACCACGTCTACAGAAGGCTTCGTCCTTGGAGTGCTCCGGACTCCACCACCACCTAAAGATCAAGCCTGAGTGTCGACTTAGCACTATGCATTTTCTAGGAACTTTTTGGTAACTTTTTGCCAAAGGGGGAGAAAATGTATAGATCATAGGCTTCGAGAGAGAGTGTTGCGTTTAGTGTTGCTTTTTTTCTCTCTTGTTTTATTTGGTGGTTTTCGAACTTTGTTTGCTTTTGTGTGAGATACTATGTCATTGCTCGTGAGACATTGATGATCATGTGTTTGATCATAAGCTACACTTAATGTTTGCTTAATATTATCATATTATCTATCTTATGTGATCATTCACTATTCTTGGCGATAAGTGCATGTATTTCATTCTTATCATTTTAAGCGCTCCACCAAGATGTATGTGACATGGAAGAGTTACCCATGACTCTAACTCTTTGTGCATTTGCAGTCCAAAGCAAATTTTAAATATGAACAAATTTAGGGGGAGCTCTTACTTGTCACATACTTCTCAAAGCGACGATATATTTCATGCTTATTATCATTTGTCGAAGCTTTGATCTATATGTTGTCATCAATTACCAAAAAGGGGGAGATTGAAAGTGCAACTATCCCTAGGTGGTTTTGGTAATTCATAACAACATATAGCTCATTGAGCTAATGCTATTCCAAGACGACTATTTCAGGAAAGCTCAATGATTGGCATGGCATGGATGTGAAAGTGGAACCCTCAAAATGCTAAGGACAAAGGATTGGCTCAAGCTCAAAAGCTCAAGACTCTTCATTTTATATTTTAGTGATCCAAGATCACATTGAGTCTTTAGGAAAAGCCAATACTATCAAGGAGGGATGAGGTGTTGCTTAATGAGCCTCTTGCTTCATGTGCTTAGTGATATGCTCCAAAACCCTCAACTACTTTCCCATATCCACATATGACCTAAACCCTAAGCCAAACTCGGTCCTACCGATTCTTTCTATCCGGCGCCACCGAGTTTCACTTGTCATAAGCCACTGCCAAACCCTAGCAATTCGGTTCTACCGATAGGGATCTCGGTCTCACCGAGATGGGATTGCAAACTCTTTGTTTCCCTTTCGTAACTTTTCGGTCTCACCGAAAGAGCGAATCGGTCCCACCGAGATTGCAGTGTAAACTCTATGTTTCCTTTTTGTAACTTTTCGGTCTCACCGAAAGAGCAAATCGGTCCCACTGAGTTTACCTGACCAACTCTCTGGTTAGCTTATTAACAAACTCGGTCTCACCGAGTTTGTGTAATCGGTCTCACAGAGATTACGTTATGCCCAAACCCTAACCATATCGGTCCTACCGAGTTGCATGTCAGTCCCACCGAAAATCTCTAACGGTCACTAGGTTTACCTTTTCAGTCCGATCGAGTTTGTTGATTCGGTCCCACCGAGATCGGAAAACTGTGTGTAACGGTTGGATTTTGTGTGGAGGCTATATATACCCCTCCACCTCCTCTTCATTCGTGGAGAGAGCCATCAGAACACATACACAATTCCAACTCATATGTTCTGAGAGAGAACCACCTACTCATGTGTTGAGACCAAGATATTCCATTCCTACCATATGAATCTTGATCTCTAGCCTTCCCCAAGTTGCTTTCCACACAAATCTTCTTTCCACAAAATCCAAATCCTATGAGAGAGAGTTGAGTGTTGGGGAGACTATCATTTGAAGCACAAGAGCAAGGAGTTCATCATCAACACACCATTTGTTACTTCTTGGAGAGTGGTGTCTCCTAGATTGGCTAGGTGTCACTTGGGAGCCTCCGACAAGATTGTGGAGTTGAACCAAGGAGTTTGTAAGGGCAAGGAGATCGCCTACTTCATGAAGATCTACCGCTAGTGAGGCAAGTCCTTCGTGGGCGATGGCCATGGTGGGATAGACAAGGTTGCTTCTTCGTGGACCCTTCGTGGGTGGAGCCCTCCGTGGACTCACGCAACCATTACCCTTCGTGGGTGGAGCCCTCCGTGGACTCGCGCAACCGTTACCCTTCGTGGGTTGAAGTCTCCATCAACGTGGATGTAGGATAGCACCACCTATCCGAACCACGGGAAAAACATCCATGTCTCCAATTGCGTTTGAATTCTCCAAACCCTTCCCTTTACATTCTTGCAAGTTGCATTCTTTACTTTTCACTGCCAATATACTCTTTGCATGCTTGCTTGAATTGTGTGATGATTGCTTGACTTGTCCTACAATAGCTAAAAACTGCCAAGAACTAAAATTGGGAAAAGGTTAAGTTTTTATTTGGTCAAGTAGTCTAATCACCCCCCCTCTAGACATACTTTCGATCCTACAGTACCCCACAATGCGGTGTGAAAAGTCCGAACACTTTCACAAGTGCGGCACCCCGAACTTATAGCATTATATGCATCAACTCCGAATCATGTCTTTGGTCAAATGTTGGGTTTGCCCGACTCCTATGTTTTGGTACCTGACGTTCCGCTCTATCGGCTAAGGTAGCGCTAGGAGAACTACTGCGGTTGTGCCCCGGTTCTGCTGGGTTCAGCACCTCAGTAGAGAAAGCTAAAACTGACTGTCATGATAAGGCGAGAGACTGGTCGCTGTTCGGCGAGGTTTTCAAGTCCCTAAAGACTTATGCCGCTTAGAGCGAGGGGCCGGCCCTGTCCGGCTTAAAGGCATGTTTCGCGCCCCGAATTCGGCCTTCCGAATACCAGGGGCTTTGCCGAAATTTAAAATTATAGAATTCTATGGCTAAGTGAGAGTGATAAAGCATTATTAGTCCGGTTGCCTTGTTCGCTGTGCTGAGCACCTCCCTCGAAGGACCCAAACATGGGAACAAGAGTGCTCAGGTTTATCCCGAACACCCCAGCACTCGTGGCATGGGGGCTGAAGCCGAGGACTAGCCATCTCTCAGATTGGATAAACAGCCAAACAGAAGGTAATATTTTAAATTCCAACAAGCGTTGCATAGCGCATATGAAACAAGTTTTCATACATACAGGATAAAACGAGCATGTCTCATTCAAATATTACATATTTTGAACACTCATCCGCGATAAGACGGGCACCCGACAGAACACCCTCGTAGTACATCTCGGGGTGGCGGTGCTCCTTGCCCTCCGGCGGCCCCTCCTTGATCAGCTTCACGGCGTCTAGCTTGACCCACTGCAATTTCACACGGGCGAAAGCCCGGCATGCACCTTCAATGCAAACAGATCGCTTGACGACCTCCAGCCGTGGGCAGGCATCCACAAGCCGCCTCACCAAGCCGAAGAAGCTGTTCGGAAGGGCGTCGCCAGGCCATAGTCGGACTATAAAGCTCTTCATGGCCCGATCGACCGCATTATGTAGCTCGACCATCTGCTTCAGCTGGTCGCCCATTGGTTGAGACTAGAACAGCTTCTCCGTTGAGCTTTCATCCTCGGCCTGGTAAAATTGTGCGGCATCGGACACGCTGCAGGGCAAATCTACGAATACTCCTGGAGAGCTCCGGATTCGGGTAAGTAATCGGCAATTTACTTTTACATGCTTGCTTTGCATATAGAAAGCCTTCCCCGCCTCTATCTTCTTCATCGCGTCGATCTCTTGGAGGGCCTTTTGGGCTTCGGCCTTGGCACTTTTTACACTCTCGAGGGCCGCAGCAAGCTCAGACTCCCGTGTCTTTGAGTCAAGCTCCAACGCCTCGTGCTTCGCCACGAGAGCCTAGAGCTCTTGCTGCAGCTCGCCCACCCAAGCCTCGTGCTTCTCTTGCTCGGTGCGCTCCTTGGCCACTTTATCTTCGGCCTTGGTTAGCGATTGCTTCAGGGTCACCACCTCGGTCGTGGCCCCTGGCAAACATATGATGATCCTGTCATTTTGCAATCGCGTCCTCTTTTATATATACATATCTATAGACAGGGTATTACTTACCCTTGTTCTCCTCGAGCTGCCTCTTGGCAAGGCCGAGCTCTTTCCTGGACCCCTCGAGGTCCTGCTTCAGTCCGGCGACCTTCGCAGTCAGTGCGGTGGACGCCAGCAGCGAAGCCTGCATATGCATATTGACACACTTATATTAGACTCCTGCGATATTATTTGATCCTCTGTTCGGCTTTTCTTTGTGAACACCGAACAAAGCATCAGGGGCTACTTTCTATGCGGTAATATTTCTAGAACATTTTAAAACACCTACCTCGAAGCCTATTAGAAGGCTGGCAGAGGCTTCAGTCAATCCACTCTTGGCGGACTGAACCTTCTGGATCACCGCACTCATGATAGTGCGGTGCTCCTCGTCGATGGAAGCGCTCCAGCAGATTGTCCGGCGCCTCTGGATGGACAGAGGTCACCGGCACAGGCGTCTTGCCCCTCTTAGAAGGAGGCCGCCTGACCAAGCCTGGAACCGCCGGAGGTTCTGACGCGGTGTTCGGCTGAGGGCCAAACTCGGAGCCCTCAGGGGCCCCGTCCCCTCGGCTCCCGGAGTCCGGAAGGTCGCCTTGAGGCGCCTCCGGGACTGTCTCCCTTCGATCCGGTGCCTCTTGAGACAACACATCGGCGTCGTCGGCAGGATGAGGGGAGGTGGCGGTCGGGACTGGATCGCTATCCATGTCCGACAAGCCCAAGGAGCCGTCCGACAATACATCGATACTGGCTCATGGCGGCCTGCATAATTGTGTTCGGAGTTAGGGAAAGTAGTGCGACAAAGGAATCCTATGGGTTACTCTGGTATCCGAATACTTACGATCTCCCCGGGGGCTTGGCCCTGGGCAACCACTCGTCTTCGCCTTTGTCGGTGGCAGTGGAGCTGTTCGGAAGGAGAGTCCTTCCCTTCTTGGACCCTTCGCCCCCCCCAGTTGGGGCGGCCTTCCTTTTCCTGTCTCCCCCAGTCAGTGGGGGAGCATCTTCTTCTTCTTCTTCCTCGTCTTCGAGGGAAGAGTGCGCCGCAGAGTCATCGGACGGTGAGTCCGACGACGCCTGGCGTTGGGAACTCTTTTGGTTTCCCTTGGCCTTCTTGGTCTTCTCCGGCACCGTATAAGGGGCCGGAGTCAACATCTTCGCCAAAAGAGCGTCTGCGGGGCCTTCGGGCAAAGGAGCCGGACAGTCGATCTGTCCGGCCATCTTCTGCCAGTCCTGTCAAAGGTACGGGAGTTTAGATCCCGCATAGAGTCAATCTATATAAAAATAAGTATCCTGTGAATGGTAAAGCAGCTTACCGCACTGGCTTGGCGCTTCGCACTGAATCTGCGATCCTCATTAATAGGAGGGGGGGACCTCGGCACTTTTGAACAGCACCCTCCAGGCATCTTCATGAGTCGTGTCGAAGAGCCTGTTCAGAGTTCGGTGCTGCGCCGGGTCGAACTCCCACAAGTTGAACTCCCATTGTTGGCACGGGAGGATCCGGCGGATGAGCATAACTTGGACTATGTTGACAAGCTTGAGGTTCTTGTTCACCATGTTTTGAATACATGTTTGGAGTCCGGTCAGCTCTTCCGAACTACCCCAGGACATGCCCTTCTCTTTCCAGGAGGTGAGCTGCGTGGGGAAGCCAGATCGGAACTCGGGGGCCGCTGCCCATACAGGGTCGCGCAGCTCGGTGATATAGAACCACCCCGATTGCCACCCCTTTATGGTTTCCACAAAGGCGCCCTCGAGCCATGTTACGTTGGGCATCTTGCCCACCATGGCGCCTCCGCACTCCGCCTGGCGGCCGCCCACCACCTTCGGCTTGACATTGAAGGTCTTCAGCCATAAGCCGAAGTGGGGCTTGATGCGGAGGAAGGCCTCGCACACGACGATAAATGCCAAGATGTTGAGGATGAATTTCGGGGCCAGATCATGGAAATCCAGGCCGTAATAGAACATGAGCCACCGGACGAATGGATGGAGAGGGAATCCCAGTCCGCGGAGGAAATGGGTGAGGAATACTACCCTCTCATGGGTCCTGGGGGTGGGGATGAGCTGCCCCTCATCTGGGAGCTGGTGCGCGATGTCGTCGGGAAGGTATCCGGCTCTCCTCAGTTTCTCGATGTCTCCCTCTGTGACAGAGGAGACCATCCACCTGCCTCCCCCTCCGGACATGGTTGGAGAAGGTTGAGGTGGGAATTGTGGACTTGGGTGATAGAGCTCGAGTGTGCGAAAACGGATGAGCAAAGGAGGAAGAGGGCGTGGATAGAAAGGTGAATCCTTATCCCTTTATATGGGCGGACGGAGCTAAGAGTCCCCACTCGCCTGGTAAAACTCGCTTATCCCCCAAGCACCGCAGTTGATGGCGCGGTTGGGTTACCCACGCCCGTATTGATGAGAATCCCGTAATAAGGGGACACGATCTCTGCTTTGACAAGACATGCCTAAAAACTGCCTTGTGTTATGTGCGGGGCTGGTTAAAGGGAACGGTTCAAATAATCACCGGGCCATGGCATGACATCATACTGTTAAGACAAGTCAGCAAATTAGATCTGCGAAAATATTATTCTCTCTACGATGGAATGTGGAACTTATTTTGCAGGGTCGGACACTACCCTCGTATTCAAATTCTTCTGATGTGTTCGGAGAAGGAACCCGCCTTGCAATGCCGAAGACAATATTGCGCGTCGGACTCATCGTCATTGAAGCCTGGTTTAGGGGCTACTGAGGGAGTCCTGGATTAGGGGGTCTCTGGACAGCCGGACTATCTCCATTGGCCGGACTGTTAGACTATGAAGATACAAGAT
Organism: Triticum urartu; assembly: GCF_003073215.2. NCBI lineage: Eukaryota > Viridiplantae > Streptophyta > Magnoliopsida > Poales > Poaceae > Triticum > Triticum urartu. The sequence goes on along the minus strand of NC_053024.1, from coordinate 545,892,091 downwards.
TGAAGACTTCGTCTCGTGTCCGGATGGGACTCTACTTGGCATGGAAGGCAAGCTAGGCAATACGGATATGGATATCTGCTCCTTTGTAACCGACCTTATGTAACCCTAACCTTCTCCGGTGTCTATATAAACCGAAGGGTTTTAGTCCGTAGGATAACAACCATAACATACAATCATACCATAGGCTAGCTTCTAGGGTTTAGCCTCTATGATCTCGTGGTAGATCAACTCTTGTACTACCCATATCATCAATATCAATCAAGTAGGACGTAGGGTTTTACCTCCATCAAGAGGGCCCGAACCTGGGTAATACATTGTGTCCCCTGCCTCCTGTTACCATCCGGCCTAGACGCACAGTTTGGGACCCCCTACCCGAGATCCGCCGGTTTTGACACCGACACCCATGCTCTGCTCCTCCCTCCCCTCTGGCAAGATCTAGCGCGCGGCCTCCCTTTCCTCGATCCAGATCGAGGCACCCCACCTCCCCGCCTCTGTCTCCCTCCGCCTCCCACCAGATGGAGGCCGCGGTGGGGGGAAGCGAGGGGCCAAACACCCGCTTCCAACACACAAGGTCTCGGCTTCCCCTCCCATAGTCTCACCACTCGTCCGCTAGATCCCCACGCAGGCGGATTCGGATGGAGGCGGTCGTTGCCGGCGGCGGCAGCGGGCTAGGTACCATGAGTGCCGTGCTCGCAATCTGTCAGAACCGCGATCTGACACCATCCTCCAGTGGTGGGGATTCAACATCGTCGTCATCAACAAGTGGGTATTCTAGGTATCCCCTTCTCCCCTCTCACATCTCATCTTACCACTGCCCAGACCAGGGTGCCTTCTCCGTTGCTGAGATCTGCGTTTCAGGATGCCACCACGCTCCACTTCCTGACCAGATTTGGTAAAGGTGCCGCCAGATCTTGCCACACTGGGCATCAGGACCGCTGGATGCTTCTCTCACGGTGGTCAAGCCAAGCTCTCCTATGGTGGTCAGAACAGGCGTCGTCAACCCTGACACTCCCTCTTCCCCATGACTCCACCTCGACAACCTGGTAAGGTGCAGGTGCCCTCACTACAAAAAAAACACTTCCGTGATGATACATGTTTGCCACAATAGGTCACGTTTTTTGTCATGCATGTACATCCATGACAAATTTATGACAGAATCAAGATAGTCATACCTGTCCTGTCGTAGAAGTGTTCCATGACATTACCAAAATTATCATCATGGAAGTGTCCACTTCCATGAAGATAAATCGCGCGTCACAGAAGTGCTTTCGTCAAGGGTGACCGACACGTGGTATCCACCGTAACGGAACGCCGTTAAACTATAGGGTCGGGTTTTGGATCCGATAACCCGTTAACAGCCCCGACCAATGGGGATTTCCTCGTGTAAAATCATCATTGGCTGGAGGAAACACGTGTCGACTCACCGTTGGGACAGATGTCATCCGCTCATTGGATCGAAGGCGCCTATGATACGGCGACACGTGGCACGGCCCAACAGAGGCCCATTCTTGTGAAAAGGCTGGCCCGTTTGACTTGGTCAAAAGGTGGTGGGCCGGCCCACGGAAAGCCAGTTAACGGCCTGTTCGCATATAGCCCATTTACAACCCGCTAATCCAAGGCCCGTTACGCCCTATCCGAATTAGGCCCAGTAGCATCATCTGGGCCCTGCAATATGATTCAGCCCGTTTTAACTTCTGGCCCATGTGTGGCCCATGACTTCTTTCGGCCCATATGAGGACATTTGTAACTCTTGGCCCATTAACGGTCCGTGGTGAAACTGGCCCGTAATGAACAGTGTATCACTTTATACCCATTAACGGCCCGTTAATCCATTGGGCCGTTTCCAGCCTAAGTTATCTTTCGGCCTTGTCAGGGCCCATTGATTCTTGGGCTCATTTGCAGCATTCAGTTACATACGGCCCGTTACTGTTATTTTCTGCTTGTGGGCCAAATTCAGCCCGTCATTACAGTGGCCCATTTGCGGACCGTTAATACGTTGGGCCGTTTTCATGTCAAAAAAACCCGTTGGGCTGTTTTCATAGAATTATCAAATACGGCCTATTAACGGCCCGTTATGGTCCATGAATAGTACGACCCATGATTGGCGAAATGATGATACCACCATAGAAGGCCCATGGATCCTACGGCCCATATGAGGCCCATGGATAGTACGGCCCATAGAAGGCCCATGGACCCTACGGCCCGTAGAAGGCCCATGGACCCTAAGGCCCGTATAGAAGGCCGATGGATCCTATGGCCGGACGAAGGCCCATGGATCATACGGCCTGCAGGAGGCCCATGGTTACAACAGTCCATGTGTTGCCATGATTATTTTGGCCAAGTTACCAAAAATAGGCTATTGTGGCCACTAGAAAAAAATAGAAAAAGAACTGCAGTGACTACAAGCAAACAACTAAACAAGACAATAAGGAAATAAATAAGCAAGCAATTAACGCTAGCCTATTACCGCTATTACACATATTACATCCACTGGGCATCAAAGTTCACCACCAGTGCAAATATAGGGAACAAAGCAGCACATTACATACACTGGCCGTCAAAATTGGCCACTAGTGCAAATAAACGTGGCAGCAAAACAAGAGCATTACTGAAACAACTTCAGAAGATCTCAAGAAACGTTATCCTGGGTATCCACCATGCTGGCAATAAGCTTAGCAAGCTGATTAGCTTTGTCCTATTTGGCGCTAAAATCCTCCAACGCTTGTTGTTGCACCAGAAAGTATGCATCTGAATGCTCCAGGGACTTCCGTAGTCCTTCCGCTTCTTATCGCAGCATAGCTGATCGATGTCTTTCAGCTTGTAATTGAGACTCAAGAAACCGAACTAATTTAGACAGTGAGTTTGAATAGCTTGTGCAAGCGGTAGTGGCCAGTAACTCGAACACTAAACCAAGACAGGACTTTGGGGTTGTCTCGCTGTTTTCAAGATAGTCTTCCTTAGCTGTTTTATCAGCTTTGTTGGAGACCAACAAGGATGTGTCACTATCCTGAACCTTATCTGCAATACTTCCTTTACCATTGCTTAATAAGGCACTCTTCCCCAATATTCTGTCAGCATTCTAAAAGAAGAAACAAGCAGACACATATCAAGTTTAGCATGTACTAGTATATGAAACTCATTTCGGTGAACCAGTTCATTAGTAAGGTGGACAAGATTAAACTACCAAGTCTTCTATTGCCAAGTACTAGTACATAATAAAAGCATCAAACAAACATATATCTATGTCCTATGGTCACTGCATTGTCTTGCCAAATCAAAATAGAGACACGGTTCAAATCATATCAGTTCAAGACAAAGCAACAGTGAAAGAATACAAAGCGTGGGAAACTACACGGCACAACAAGATTTCAGATGGGTACCACGGGTCTACATGTACAACAACACTATTGGCTCTGTTGTGATGCTAGTAATGTGCATGATATGAAAGTCAACTGTATACACAATTGAAATTGAAATCAACAGAGCTACTGATAAGAGCAAACCTGTTAAAGAAACATGAGTGAACATACCTGCTGTTCCATTGGAGTTTCGATTGGATCCTTAAATTTAAAAATAAGTTTGTATGAGTAAGTATAGTGATACAAGAGCAAAGCAATAATAGTTAAAAAAGGCGCGCCTAAGTGAGCGCTTAAGCGCGCCTAGGCTCTAGGCGTTGGCAAAACGCATTGCGCATAACTACGCATAATCTGTGCATAACTGCGGATAAGCATGAGCTTTGGTCAGTAAAGCGCAAGGCGGTGGCAAAACGCACAATTAACGCCTGGCGCTTTTTTGAACTATGATAGCAATGGAATCTTAAATTAGAACAATTGTTCTTCAGGTTTAGGCACTTGTTCTACATGAACAAAGTACAGTAAGACGCAAGAATATAATACTTAAAAATAGAAAATGAGCTCATAGACCTTACCACATTCTTGGTTCGGGACTAGTACAGAACAAGGCGTTCCCAGTCATCGTCCAGTAAATGTGTCTCAGGAGAACGTAAGGGAATTTGATGAGTTTCTTTGCCGGTGAAGTATGTTTTCTTCAGGTAATTCCGATACTGCCACCAAGCATTCTTGAAGATAGCAGAGGTATTAGCACAGGTTACCTCATCCTGAGTTTCCAAATCGGTCCTTCTCTATAGATAAAAATGGGAAAATTTGTTGTATTATAACCATCATGGAGGTAGGATGTATGGGACGAAGCAAAGTAATTGCCATGAATAACATTACTTACACATAACTCCTGGACAAACACCTGCAACTGGCATTTTCCTTCATCTTCAGTATAATATTTCCAAGATGGGAAGATACGCACATACGATTTAACAACATCAAATGCGATAGATGCTAAACTACGACTAGCTGGTTGTGCTTCCTCCACAGGAATAGGCGTACTAACTGGTTGAGTTGGGGTTCGCCGTGATAGTACTGGCCCTTTGGGCACTAGAGCTGCCTTACTAACTGCTCTTGTTTGGGAGCTCTGTGGTGGAGATGGTGTTGTGTCAACAGGAACTAGGTTACTATCGGCTAGGGTTGGGGTTAGATTGGGTGAAGCTGGTTCTCTGTCCATCGCAGTAGGGGTACAGTCTGCGAGAGTTTGAGTTATGTGTGGTAGGGCTGGTTCTTGTGCATGTACAACCGGGGTTCTATCTCCACCAAGAGGTAGCACTGTTTTATTTGAAGATCGTGTTTTTAGTCCGCTAGATACTGGCATCACCCGCTCCAATTCAAATGGCTGATAAACAGGAAACATAGTTGAATGTACAAACATTGTATGAGAGACAGATGCAATAGATAGTGTGGAAAAAAGAGGGCATGAAATAGTTGACATGTATATTGTTTAACTAAAACAGATAACATGACATAATTTCACATATATGATGTCTATCTAAACTAGATAGCATAGCATAACATAATTCAAAGATATGATGAATAACTAAACAAGATCGCATGACATAATTCACCTACATGTTATCTAAGTAATCAAGATCGCATCATTTAATTCACATATGTGATTTATATGCTAAACATAGGGCATTCGATATGATGTCTGAACTAAGAACATGGTGTTGAATATTGTGTATATGATGTCTAAACTATGCAATGCAAGACACCGTATGCATGATATGAGCAGTATAACCGTGCCAAGTTAGAGCATACACCTCAGTGGGGGAATAGGACTGGTCATCTATCTCTGAATCCATCTCTGAGGAGCTATCGGGACCCAACAAGAGACCTGCTTCGACAGGTAGCACTGTCTGCTCTGAAGGCCTTGTTTTCACTCCAGATTTTTCCATCTCCCACCCAAATGGATGATTCAGAGGAAGAGTAGTTTAATGTACAAACATTGTCGACAAATGGAAATGTAATGAAGAAAAGGATGGGCAAGATATCATTCAAATATATGATGCCTGGTTAAACATGATGGCATTGCACATTTCACATATATTATGGCTGGCTAAAAGACATCAGACTGCATAATTCCTATATATGATATAGAAACTAAATATGATGTCAAAAGTAGGCACTGCAAGGCAACATATGCATGATATGGCTAACATCATCATGCCAAGATAGAGCAAACACCTTGGGGGGTAAATAGGAGTGGTCAGCGGTGTCTGAATCCGCCTCAGAACAGATATCTTCCTCTGGATTACAATCTGGAGAGGGGTGGGGAGGGTTTGCCATTGAACCCACCATGGAGCGATGTCTGCATGACATTGTATTGCGGCGCACAACTCTTCTCTTTTTCTCTACATGTTCAGCATGACTATGTACAATATCTGACATGCATACGAAAAAAATATGGTGAGATTATGTAAGGAGAGCTTGCAGAAATTTAGAGTGATGGTAACAACCAGTGGATCGACGTTTTTCCGTTGAACCAAAATAGCCCTAATGGATCGATGTGAATGTATAGTAATAAGTGATGCAACAAGTGTACAACTTATTTGCCATAGCCGTGTCGACCTCAGCATCATTGGGTTGGTCGCTGAAGCAGTTGAGGTAGAGGTGACTGTCGGAGGTGTGGAAGAAGATCTGAGGAATCTGTAGACGGTGTCTAGGGCACTGCTCTGTTGTGATGGATCATTCTGTCGTTGGAGCAGCTCCAGTGAGCCGTAAGACGTCAAGGCTGAAGTAGCACAAGACAGACAACATCAATCTCAAGTGGGATTCTAATAGCATCTCCAATAGATGATGTAAAATGGATGTAAAATTAACATCACCAAAAACCACCTGACTACAACAGATGAGGTAAAAACTGTTGACTCTGAACTTAACTGACGAAACTGAAATTTACTGTGGAATCTCGATGCTACTGTCGATACAGAATGCAACAGTAGCAGAGAGGCACTTGACATGTAGTTTAGGGAGGGCCTGCAGTTCATCTTCAACCTGCACCCCCCTGAGCCGCCAGCCACCACAGGCCGAACCGCCGGCCCCAGCGCCGCCGCGCCACCCCGAAACAACTCGCCACCACCGCCCCGGCCAGCCCTCTAGGCCCCCCGCCCCCACCCTGAACCCTAAGATAGATAGTGGGGTACCTCTCTGGTGAGCCCCTGTCCCCGCTGCGGGTGGTTCTTCCTTAACTCCGGTGAGCCCCCCAACCCCTGAAAATCGACTGACCCAAAATTGAGCGATCGAGCGAGAGCCGGAGCAGCAGCAGCAGATCCGGCTGGTATGGCCGCAGCCGCCGCCGAAGGGGCCTCGCACTGGGGGAGAGCTGCCGTGGAGATGTCGCCCGCGGCGCCGGCTTCAAGGTAGCCGCTCCATGGGGGTGCGGGATGGAGCACCATCGCCGTCGGGAGGTCGAGTTAAGGAGAAGGTGCGATGCGATGAGTGTACAACCTCTTTGGTGGCGCCGAGTAGTGATGTCTACTACACAACCTTCTTCTTGTAGATGTTGTTGAGCCTCCAAGTGCAGAGGTTTGTAGGACAGTAGCAAATTTCCCTCAAGTGAATGACCTAAGGTTTATCAATCCGTAGGAGGCATAGGATGAAGATGGTCTCTCTCAAGCAACCCTGCAACCAAATAACAAAGAGTCTCTTGTGTCCCCAACACACCCAATACAACGGTAAATTGTATAGGTGCACTAGTTCGGAAGAGATGGCGATACAAGTGGTATATGGATAGTAGATAAAGGTATTTTTAACCTGAAATAATAAAAACAGCAAGGTAGCAAGTGATAAAAGTGAGCGTAAACGGTATTGCAATGTGTTGAAACAAGGCCTAGGGTTCATACTTTCGCTAGTGTAAGTTCCCTCAACAATACTAACATAATTGGATCACATAACTATCCCTCAACATGCAACAAAGATTCACTCCAAAGTCACTAATAGCGGAGAACGAACGAAGAGATTATGGTAGGGTACGAAACCACCTCAAAGTTATTCTTTCCAATCAATCCGTTGGGCTATTCCTATAAGTGTCACAAACAGCACTAGAGTTCGTACTAGAATAACACCTTAAGATACAAATCAACCAAAACCCAAATGTCAGCCAGATACTCCAATGTCACCTCAAGTATCCGTGGGTATCATTATACGATATGCATCACACAATCTCAGATTCATCTATTCAACCAACACAAAGGACCTCAAAGAGTGCCCCAAAGTTTCTACCGGAGAATCACGACGAAAACGTGTGCCAACCCCTATGCATAGGTTCATGGGCAGAACCCGCAAGTTGGTCACCAAAATATACATCAAGTGGCACGTGGTATCCCATTGTCACCACAGATATCCACGGCAAGACATACATCAAGTGTTCTCAAAGACACAATCTGATAAGATAACTCCAAAGGGGAAACTCAATTCATTACAAGAGAGAAGAGGGGGAGGAGAAACATCATAGGATCCAAATATAATAGCAAAGCTCGCGATACATCAAGATCGTATCATCTCAAGAACACGAGAGAGAGATCAAACACATAGTTACTGGTACATACCCTCAGCCCTGAGGGAGAACTACTCCCTCCTTGTCATGGAGAGCACCGGGATGATGAAGATGGACACCGGAGAAGGATTGCTCCCTCCGGCAGGGTGCCGGAACGGGTCTAGATTGGTTTTCGGTGGCTACGGATGCTTCTGGCGGCGGAACTCCCGATTTATTGTGCGTTCTAGAAGTTTTAGGTCACGTGGGTATATATGGGTGCAGGGAGGACGTCGGAGGAGCCACGGGGGTCCCACGAGACAGGGGGCGCACCCTAGGGGGGACGCCCCCCACCCTCGTGAGCACCTCATGTCTCCCCTGATGTGGGGTCCAAGTTCATCATGTGTGTTTCCTTCCAGAAATAACTTCTCCACTTGATTTCGTTCCGTTTCGACTCCGTCTGATATTCCTTTTCTTCGAAACACTGAAATAGGCATAAAACAGCAAATCTGGGCTTGGCCTCCGGTTAATAGGTTAGTCCCAAAAATAATATAAAAGTGGATAATAAAGCCCAATATTGCCCAAAACAGCAGATAATATAGCATGGAGCAATCAAAAATTATAGATACGTTGGAGACGTATCAAGCATCCCCAAGCTTAATTCCTGCTCGTCCTCGAATAGGTAAATGATAAAAAAGAATTTTTGATGCGGAGTGCTAGTTGGCATAATTTCAATGTAATTCTTCTTAATTGTGGTATGAATATTCAGATTAGAAAGATTCAAGACAAAAGTTTATATTGACATAAAAAAATAATACTTCAAGCATACTAATAAAGCAATTATGTCTTCTCAAAATAATACGGCCAAAGAAAGATGTCCCTACAAAATCATATAGTCTGGCTATGCTCTATCTTCACCACACAAAGTATTTAAATCATGCACAACCCCGATGACAAGCTAAGCAATTGTTTCATACTTTTGATGTTCTCAAACTTTTTCAATCTTCACGCAATATATGAGCATGAGCCATGCACATAGCACTATAGGTGGAATAGAATGGTGGTTATGGAGAAGACAAAAAGGGAGAAGATAGTCTCACATCGACTAGGCGTATCAATGGGCTATGGAGATGCCCATCAATAGATATCAATGTGAGTGAGTAGGGATTGCCATGCAACAGATGCACTAGAGCTATAAGTATATGAAAGCTCAACAAAAGAAACTAGTGGGTGTGCATCCAACTTGCTTGCTCATGAAGACCTAGGGCATTTTGAGGAAGCGCATCATTGGAATACACAAGCCAAGTTCTATAATGAAAAATTCCCACTAGTATATGAAAGTGACAACATAGGAGACTCTCTATCATGAAGATCATGGTGCTACTTTGAAGCACAAGTGTGGTAAAAGGATAGTAACATTGTCCCTTCTCTCTTTTTCTCTCATTTATTTATTTATTTATTTTTATTTGGGCCTTTTATCTTTTTTATGGCCTCTTTTCTTTCTCTTTTTTTGGGCTTCTTTGGCCTCTTTTCTTTCCTTTTTTTTTTTGGGCTTCTTTGGCCTCTTTTATTTATTTTTCGTCCGGAGACTCATCCCGACTTGTGGGGGAATCATAGTCTCCATCATCCTTTCCTCACTGGGACAATGCTCTAATAATGATGATCATGACACTTTTATTTACTTACAATTCAAGAATTACAACTCGATACTTAGAACAAGATATGACTCTATATGAATGCCTCCGGCGGTGTACCGGGATGTGCAATGATGCATGAGTGACATGTATGAAAGAATTATGAACGGTGGCTTTGCCACAAATACGATGTCAACTACATGATCACGCAAAGCAATATGACAATGATGAAGCGTGTCATAATAAACAGAATGGTGGAAAGTTGCATGGCAATATATCTCGGAATGGCTATGGAAAAGCCATAATAGGTAGGTATGGTGGCTGTTTTGAGGAAGGTATATGGTGGGTTTAAGGTACATGCGCGTGGCACTAGAGAGGCTAGCAATGGTGGAAGGGTGAGAGTGCGTATAATCCATGGACTCAACATTAGTCATAAAGAACTCACATACTTATTGCAAAAATCTACAAGTTATCAAAGCAAAGTATTACGCGCATGCTCCTAGGGGGATAGATTGGTAGGAAAAGACCATCAATCGTCCCCGACCGCCACTCATAAGGAAGAAAATCAATAAATAAATCATGCTCCGACTTCATCACATAACGGTTCACCATACGTGCATGCTACGGGAATCACAAACTTCAACACAAGTATCTCTCAAATTCACAACTACTCGACTAGCATGACTCTAATATTACCATCCTCATATCTCAAAACAATCATCAAGTATCAAACTTCTCATAGTATTCAACACACTCATAAGAGAATTTTATTATTAATCTTGTATACCTAGCATATTAGGATTTTAAGCAAATTACCATGCTATTTAAGACTCTCAAAATAATCTAAGTGAAGCATGAGAGTTCATCTATTTCTTCAAAATAAAACTACCAGCATGCTCTAAAAGGATATAAGTGAAGCACTAGAGCAACAACAAACTACTCCGAAAGATATAAGTGAAGATCAATGAGTAGTCGAATAATTATGCAACTATGTGAAGACTCTCTAACATTTAATAATTTTAGATCTTGGTATTTTATTCAAACATCAAGAAAATCCTAACAAAATAAATTGACGCTCCAAGCAAAACACATATCATGTGGCGAATAAAAATATAGCTCCAAGTAAAGTTACCGATGAACGAAGACGAAAGAGGGGATGCCTTCCGGGGCATCCCCAAGCTTAGGCTCTTGGTTGTCCTTGAATATTACCTTGGGATGCCTTGGATATCCCCAAGCTTAGGCTCTTGCCACTCCTTATTCCATAGTCCATCGAATCCTTACCCAAAACTTGAAAACTTCACAACACAAAACTTAACAGAAAACTCGTAAGTTCGTTAGTATAAGAAAATAAATCACCACTTAAATATACTATAATGAACTCATTATTTATTTATATTGGTGTTAAACCTACTGTATTCCAATTTCTCTATGGTTTATATACTATTTTACTAGCCATAGATTCATCAAAATAAGCAAACAACACATCGAAAAAAGAATCTGTCAAAAACAGAATAGTCTGTAGTAATCTGAATCAAACGTATACTTATGGAACTCATAAAATTCTCAAATAAATTTCTGGACCTGAGTAATTCATATATTAATCATCTGAAAAAAGAATTAACTAAATATCACTCTCAAAATAAAAATGGCAGCAATTCTCTTGAGCGCTAAAGTTTCTGTTTTTGACAACATGATCAACAAGACTCCCCCAAGTCTTCCCAAAGGTTCTACTTGGCACAAAAACTAATTAAACATATAAAACCACATCTAAACAGAGGCTAGATGAGTTATTTATTACTAAACAGGAGCAAAAATCAAGGGACAAAAAAAATTGGGTTGCCTCCCAACAAGCGCTATTGTTTAATGCCCCTAGCTAGGCATGATGATTTCAATGATGCTCACAGAAAGGATAAGAATTGAAACATAAAGAGAGAATCATGAAGAATATGACTAGCACATTTAAGTCTAACCCTCTTACTACGCATAGGGATTTTGTGAGCAAACAACTTGTGGGAACAAGGATCAACTTGCATAGGAAGGTAAAACAAGCATAACTTCAAAATTTTAAGCACATAGAGAGGAAACTTGATATTATTGCAATTCCTACAAGCATATAATCCTCCCTCATAATAATTTTCAGTACCATCATGAATGAATTCAACAATATAACCAGCACCTAAAGCATTCTTTTCATGATCTACAAGCATAGAAATTTTATTACTCTCCACATAAGCAAATTTCTTCTCATGAATAATAGTGGGAGCAAACTCAACAAAATAACTATCATGTGATTGAAAATTAAGATCAAGATGACAAGTTTCATGGTTATCATTATTCTTTAAAGCATACGTGTCATCACAATAATCATCATAGATAGGAGGCATGCTTTCATCATAATAAATTTGCTCATCAAAATTTGGGGGACAAAAAATATCATCTTCATCAAGCATAGCTTCCCCAAGCTTGTGCCTTTGTATATCATTAGCATCATAGATATTCAAGGAATTCATACTAACAACATTGCAATCATGCTCATCATTCAAATATTTAGTGCAAAACATTTTATAGATTTCTTCTTCTAGCACTTGAGCACAATTATCCTTTCCATCATACTTACGAAAGATATTAAAAAGGTGAAGCGTATGAGACAAACTCAATTCCATTATTTTATAGTTTTCTTTTATAAACTAAACTAGTGATAAAACAAGAAACTAAAAGACTCGATTGCAAGATCTAAAGATATACCTTCAAGCACTCACCTCCTCGGCAACGGCGCCAGAAAAGAGCTTGATGTCTACTACACAACCTTCTTCTTGTAGACGTTGTTGGGCCTCCAAGTGCAGAGGTTTGTAGGACAGTAGCAAATTTCCCTCAAGTGGATGACCTAAGGTTTATCAATCCGTAGGAGGCATAGGATGAAGATGGTCTATCTCAAGCAACCCTGCAACCAAATAATAAAGAGTCTCTTGTGTCCCCAACACACCCAATACAACGGTAAATTGTATAGGTGCACTAGTTCGGCGAAGAGATGGTGACACAAGTGGTATATGGATAGTAGATAAAGGTATTTGTAATCTGAAATAATAAAAACAGCAAGGTAGCAAGTGATAAAAGTGAGCGTAAACGGTATTGCAATGTGTTGAAACAAGGCCTAGGGTTCATACTTTCGCTAGTGTAAGTTCCCTCAACAATACTAACATAATTGGATCACATAACTATCCCTCAACATGCAACAAAGAGTCACTCCAAAGTCACTTATATCGGAGAACGAACGAAGAAATTATGGTAGGGTACGAAACCACCTCAAAGTTATTCTTTCCAATCAATCTGTTGGGCTATTCCTATAAGTGTCACAAACAGCCCTAGAGTTCGTACTAGAATAACACCTTAAGATATAAATCAACCAAAACCCTAATGTCACCTAGATACTCCAATGTCACCTCAAGTATCCGTGGGTATCATTATACGATATGCATCACACAATCTCAGATTCATCTATTCAACCAACACAAAGGACCTCAAAAAGTGCCCCAAAGTTTCTACCGGAGAATCATGACGAAAACGTGTGCCAACCCCTATGCATAGGTTCATGGGCGGAACCCACAAGTTGGTCACCAAAACATAAATCAAGTGGCACGTGGTATCCCATTGTCACCACAGATATCCACGGCAAGACATACATCAAGTGTTCTCAAATCTTTAAAGACTCAATCCGATAAGATAACTCCAAAGGGGAAACTCAATTCATTACAAGAGAGAAGAGGGGGGGAGAAACATCGTAGGATCCAAATATAATAGCAAAGCTCGCGATACATCAAGATCATATCATCTCAAAAACACGAGAGAGAGATCAAACACCTAGCTACTGGTACATACCCTCAGCCCCGAGGGAGAACTACTCCCTCCTCGTCATGGAGAGCACCGGGATGATGAAGATGGCCACCGGAGAAGGATTGCCCCCTCCGGCAGGGTGCCGGAACGGGTCTAGATTGGTTTTCGGTGGCTAAGGAGGCTTCTGGCGGCAGAACTCCCGATCTATTGTGCGTTCTGGAAGTTTTAGGTCACGTGGATATATATGGGTGCAGGGAGGACGTCGCAGGAGCCACGGGGGTCCCATGAGACAGGGGGCGCGCCCTAGGGGGGGCGCCCCCCACCCTCGTGAGCACCTCGTGTCTCCCCTGACGTGGTGTCCAAGTTCATCATGTGTGTTTCCTTCCAAAAATAACTTCTCCAGTTGATTTCGTTCCGTTTCGACTCCGTCTGATATTCCTTTTCTTCGAAACACTAAAATAGGCATAAAACAGCAAATCTGGGCTAGGCCTCCGGTTAATAGGTTAGTCCCAAAAATAATATAAAAGTGGATAATAAAGCCTAATATTGCCAAAAACAGTAGATAATATAGCATGGAGCAATCAAAAATTATAGATACGTTGGAGACGTATCAAGTAGGCCTCGGCTTCGTCCGAGGAGTCGGTGAGGATGCTGCGGTTCCGGTGGAGCAGGTTAAGGCGGTGCTGTGAGGATGGAGTAGCCGCGGTAGACGCGGCGATCGTCTGAGCAGTTCCTTGGAGGTGGAGGACGGGGCGGCTGAACCGGCGGGACGGAGAGATGGATGACGGATCCTCATCCGGGGAGGTGGACGAGGGACGTCGAGCTGTTGAGGTGGACGACGTCGTCGGGGAAGAGGCTCCGGCTGGGCAGTGGTGACATGGCGGACGGATGAGGGTGGGGTTTCGAATGGCGAAAAGGGGGCGATGGGAGGGGGTGAAGCATGACTTAGGGACGCGCTTGTCCAAAATGTAGGGTGTGTTACAAAAGTACCCCCTACCGATTTGAACTAGCGGCCCTTTCGGCTCTGGGTTAGAAGGGGGATTTCGCGTGTCGGTATTTGGCAGCTGGAGGTATTTTTCGCACGCGTTGTAATTTCGGGATAGCAAGGCGCGGGTTGTGAAGGCGCCAGTTTTGGGAGCACAATATCTGAATTTTCGGGATATAACAAGACGCGGGTTGAATTTTAGGGGCAAGCCTAATGTGTAGTAATATTATACTTGTACGTACCAAATCAATTCGCACTCCCCTCAACCAAAAAGAAAACAAAAAAATAAAACTATTCACACCACACAGAGAGAGAGTCTTGCCCCATTTTACTATACAAATGCTATTCAAAGCTACTCCCTCCTTCCATCTATATAGGGCCTAATGCGTTTTTCGATGCTAACTTTGACCAAATATTAGAGCAATGATATATGACATGCAACTTACACAAAGCACACCGTTAAATTCGTCTATGAAAGGTTCTTTCAATGATATAATTTTCACATTGTGCATGTCATGTACTATTAATCTTGTCAATAGTCAAAGGCGGTCTTAAAAATGTCATTACGCCCTATATAGATGGAAGGAGGGAGTATGAATCCATGTTATGTCCGATTAAATTTTTTCGCTTGCTGTATAATGCATGTAACCTACTCATACCAACATTTGAGTGCATTCCAAATGTCTATACTACCGCTGCAATTCGAACTAAATTTGAATTCGTTTCTCTATTTCAATAAGAATCAACAATCATGATTGTTGCCAACTTCAACCATCATAGTTTCCTTGCTATCTGCCAGATATAAATCGGACGGCCTATAATGCAGGATGGCAGGCACACCATCATCAACAACTCTGTTTTTTTATAAGAGTAGAGATAAAATATATTAAATGTAGTATAACATGTTCATAACCACACCATGTGTATCACTGTTATATATATTCACACATGCGTCGGTTTGAAACACTATGATAAATTCTTCAAATATCCGAATTCGCTTTTTATAAGGAAGTATATATGATCTCTATTCGTCTTTTACACCCACACAACCCTCTTATCTTTGTAGCTAGCGCTAACTTTCTCTTGTGCATGCACACGCCCGCATCCCTCTCACCCTCCCTTGGCATTCTCTAGCTCCATCGCGCAAATTCGTCTTTTCACTTTAGGTCGTTCACCCACGGTGTGCGTAGGCCCCCCAGCTCCTCCTTTACAGCACACATCGATCGATATGCCTCTCTAGCCAGGTGTGCCTAGCACAAACACAAGCTTCCCCTCTTCTCTTGTCACCGTCCATGCCTCACTCCCACCACTCTTTTCATCGTTCTCGTACTCGCACACTCCTCCCCCTCAATATAGTATACCTCTTGTACCACCTCGTACATGCATCCCTCTCTCTCTCCATCCTTCTCCTCGTGCCTCATTTGCTTCTAACACACACATGCATGTATACCGATCGATCTCCCAACATATACCTAGATTGACTTTAACTACCCCCCCATCGATTAACGTACCTCACAAGTTATGTCTCTCCTTTCTCTAACAAAGGGCGATTGATCTTCCTATGTAGTTATGTCTGCTTACCACAGCCACATCGTCCCCCCTCATCATTCGTGCATGCCTCCTGGCCCGTCTCTCACACGCACGTGCACAGACAACAAGCAGACATCTCCTCTCTTATTGATATTGTGGGCGTGCCCTGCGCTGTAGGTAGGTATCCATGCCATAGAGACAAACCGCACATGTCCCATCTCACGTTCTAATAGGCCAGCCACTCTATATCTTTGACATGGGCACACACAAATTCGATGGCACTCTTTATCGATCGCGCGCGCGCACACACACACACATCATAATCCCTTTCTTCGATTGTATGGACACCTCAAGATGCATTTGTATGAGTAGTTTATCTTGTGAGAGAAAAGGTTGAATGAGGGAAGGCTTTATTTGTGAATGTGAAGAGACATGTGGGTATATTTTTGCAAAATTGCCATAGTTTCTTTCCTATCCGTTAGATATAAATCTGACGGCCTATATTGCAGGATGGCACGCACACCATCATCACCAACTCTGTTTTCTACTCCCTCCATCCGAAAATACTTGTCATCAAAATGGATAAAAAGAGATGTATCTAAAACTAAAATACGTCTAGATACATTTCCTTTTATCCATTTTGATGACAAGTATTTCCGGACGGAGGGAGTATTTGTCTTTTTAGAGATTTCAACAAGTGACTATGACCGGACCTTACCAACATACTCAAAAAAGTACTCCATAATTTTGATGTTACCCTCTTTTCTTGGCGGTGCAGTGCCATCTGGATACCACATAAATAAATAAAGTACTACATGGTACTAATATATGATACATGGCGCGGGAGTACTAAGTATTATTAATATAGTTTTGCTAGAACTCATCTAGATGAGATATAATTTGGTCTCATTCATCTTTTATAGCCATTGGATGTGATGCTATATAAGATGCGTGTGTGCTGACGTGGGTTGTATTTGTTCTTGTGCAACGAACTGACCACTGCATGTCATGTTTGATAGTCTCAAGTCATTAAAAGCATACAAGCCCCACATCTCTTCTTGGTTGATTCCTCTATTTATGTCAAAAAATAAGAAACAACGTGAGATTTAATGCACCACGCCTATGTGTTTACTATTTGGTTTTCGTAAGATGACTTAATACTCACCTAGACGGAGGGAGTATTCGATTTGATAACGGGCAGCGTAGTTCCCGATATGTTGAACGGCCAATGCATCCTCCTTCAATTAATGCATGAGGGAAGTAATGGGAGGAGGTCCAGGAAAAGAGGCTGCATGATGTGAATGCAACACAGTTTGCCCTCATTGCCCTCATATAAAGGCGCCCCTCCATTCCAATGCATCTACCACATCGTACGCACCTAAGCATTTGCCTAAGCACCTACACTAAGCGCAAAAGAGCTCACTCCAGACCCATGGTGGCGATGTGCGTGAGTGGCCAGCGGCTGCGCCAGATGGTCCACGATGCCGGCCTACGGCATGGCGCCGAGGATCGTCTCCAGACAGTGTTGGAGACCGGCTGGTGGATGGCCGCCGTTGACGCCAACTACGACTCTCAGTTGGACCAGATGATCGTTGCCACCAGCAACAAGTTCACCGTCCTCAAGAAGCTCGCGGACGACATCGCTGTACTCCTCCAGCCCGCGCGCCCGGGCTCCTCACTGCCTGCCACCCTAATCGGCCTCCATGGCCGGAACCTCTTTCAAGCACTGGTGGCCCTGCGACTGCCCGCCGACGTCATGAAGAATGTCCACCTGGAGGTCGTGCTCGCCGCGAGGTGCCTCACCCTGCAAGAATTCGTCGACCTACACATCCACATGTACGAGGAAATCGTGTACATAGGTATCTACAAGGCCAGTGAGGACGCTACGACGTTGGCTTTCCTCAACCGGCTGGAAGCCTTGGATGCCTTTGTTGAGAAGCACCTCGACCTCGCCACAAAAGCCGTCGCTCCTTAGCCGCCGGTCGGTGGCCCGGCACACTAAGTTGAGGAGGAGGAGGTCGTACGTTCGTGGATCCATCTTTCTTTTTGCCTTCTATAACCACCACTGCGATTGCATCATCGTGGCCTTAATTCTTATTGGGTTGTTCCATTCTCGTTCCAGTCAATACCGACATGTGCGATCCCTTTGCTTAATTATATGCATCACTGTAACTAGTACTCCATCCATCAAATTATAAGTTCTTCTTACCTTTTCCATCAACTTCGTGCAACGCGCGGGCATCTTGCTAGAAACACTAGAATATGTCTTTATAATTTGTATGTGATTGTCCATTTGAAATCTCAAAAAAGACAAATATTTAGGTACGGAGGGAGTAATATATTAGGAGTATATCAAAACAATAGTGATTTCTTTCAAGTTTGTGAACAAATACTACTATTCTACTACTTTGGATCCGTCACAACGCACAAGCACATTGCTAGTAAAAGGAAAAGGCCTGCCGCGTTCGCGTCGCACCCCCACACGCCCGGGAATCAGGAGTACAACATGGCCCGTCCGGCATGACACATAGCTTAGGGAAGGCGTGTTGCCTAGCATTTTCACTTTCATGTGGGACCGCCATTGAGCAAACCAACACCCCGCCCGCCGCCGGGTTGGAAAACAGAAACGAGGGAAAGATCTAGCTGTAGCACGGAAGCCAAGAAATTTGGTGTCAGACGGGGCTCGTTGATAGAGTAGGAGCATTCCGTACTAGTACTACTCCTACTAGTACCAAGTTTGTACTCCTAATACTATATTACTAGTACTACCACTATACAACTAGTAGGTACGTGCACGACACATCATCGTAGGAACAAAAAATGGGAAGATCTTGTTTTGGGTGATTTATCTTTTTTTCAATCAACGTAGTATGAATAATATGATGTGGGGGGCACCCATGAAGCTTATGTGGCTTGGTTGCATGGCTACGGAAGGTTAGAGAAAAATAAATAGATAATGTGTTTAAAGTGCACTCCACTAAATAGATATACTTTGGATCCATTGCAATGGACCGGCGCATCTATATCTATACCCCCTATATAGTGTGTGAAAAACTTTGAAAGTTGGTCGTTGGATGAAGCCAATCCGACGGTACAAAGATGGCAAGTCCGAGCACTACTGGCCGTTGGATATCATCCACCAGATTCTGCCACATGTATAATCTAGAAGACTCCATGGTTGAACTTAATTCATGACTAACTTTGCCACAACTAAGCTTAGGCAAAGTTATTAGTTCTTCAAAATGAGAGCCACAAGTTGGCAAGCCTAAGGGAATCTTGCCACATTTTTTGTGTGTATGTCATGTGGGGCCTTAGTGTGGCTTGCCTAAGGTGTGGCTTGAACCAAACACTCACCTAAGTTAATCAAACTTGCCTAACCTTACATTCCACCAGATTTTGCCACATGTTAGAATCTAGAAAGCTCCACATGTAGAAGCATAATGCACAAACCACCAGAATCTCATGCATGCAATGCACGTGTACCTTACTAGTACTAGTTGGTAGTAGTAATAAACAAATTCCTGTTTTGGCACGAGCTCGTACTGCGGGAGCAGCACAAGGCCTGCCGCAGGAGTTACATTTCCCTCTCGGGGCCCACCAGACCGAACTTCAGTGGCTTAGTGCCCGACCTATGAGTCAATGACATGCGGACCTTAAATGCGGCTGGCCCACATGTCATTCCCATGGTGGTGGCGTGGTTCGCGACTCACTCGTTCGAGATGAACCGGCCGGTGGTGGCGTGGCCGTGGCGAGGGTGCCACAGCTGGGCGTCGGGGCGTTATGAGGTGTAGATGGCCACACCGGCGGGTACTACCTGTAGTACATAAGTACTCCAGCTGAGGATTGATGCCCGGGACGAAATGTGTCACAGCCGCTAGATGAAAATTCGATGGTGCGGGAGTATGGATCAGAGCACAGCAGCGGAGCAGGCAAACCGCGTCCAATCGGGTGTGTCTGTGGTAGAAAGTTGATGGTCGCCGCAGTTCAGCTGGCCCGCATGTCATGCACACAAAGGCAGAGGAGCGGTGGGGCCGAGAGGGATGAGGGGCACGTCGGGGGGATGAGGATCCCCTGACGCGAACAATCGTACCATTCTATCACTGACATGTGGGACCCATAAGCGTGGGTCCCACCTGTCAGTGAAGGAAAGGCAGGGCAAGGCAGTGATAGGATTAGATGGCTAGTCTAACTGAAGTAGTAGATGATTATTTAAAGATGTTTGGAGAATTAGGATTAGATGGCTAGTCTAACTGAAGTAGTAGATGATTATTTAAAGAGGTTAAAACGATGTAAACGTAGTGGGGTTTGGATGCAAATGAAGACGAAGGGGAGGTGAAGAAGCCGAGGAGAATCGGTTCCCGATGGAGAAGTAAATGGGAGAAGTGGCGTGCAGGCAGTTGATTAGACTGCTAGGTAGACTAAACAAAAAGGCTATGCGGGTAGACTGATGAGTCGTACCTGTTCGTGTACGTGCCCATCCTTCCTGATAGGTGGGACCTATGCAAACAGATAAAAAAATGTGTCGTAGTTTTTTTTGAGTGCGTGAGTGGGAGACACAACATTCTCTGGTTAAGGAATACTCCCTCACAATGAAGTGACAACACCCTGCGCCTGACACTAGTCCAGGTGGCGTGTTCGGGTTACCAAAGTCAGCCTCACCCTGTGCACTCTGCAGTCTGTCACGGCCGCTGTACAACACATTGACGCCTCGCCTCGTCTCCCTCTCCGCTCCCATAGCACCACTCCATCTCCATCTCCTTCTACGTCTCCGTCTCCATCTCACTGTGCCCCTGTGTACCGTCGCCTCACTCGCCTCCCCCAGTACCACTATTCCCTAGGGATGGCAATGGGTCGGGTTTGGGGCGGGTGGAGCTGGTCCAAATCCAACCCATGACCCATCTTCCTATCCTCTACCTATCCACCAAATTATCCATGGGCACAACTTGTGCCCATGCCCAAACCTGCTGGATACCCACATACCCATGGAGCTCCATGGGCATAGAAAAGTCAGCATGAAGCCTTCACAAAGATCAAATTAACTCATCATCATCCACTCACAAATGACAACATAAACTACATGCATAAGTAGGCAACAAGTAATACGATGAGTCCTTAAGTGTGACATACCAGAGGTTGATTTTGCAGCATATAGCTTATGGCACCAGTTGGATATTGCCTGCCATTTCCCATTGATTCGCTCTTTCTACTTCCACTGGCATATGGCCCCACATGTCATATGGATATCCATCGGATATCCATGGAGCACAAACTATAACCTTGCCCAACCCGGCTGTTCGTGGGTATCCATATCCACAGACCCATGGACAGAAATGCGCTCCATACCCTTGCCCAACCGGGTTGGGTATCCATGGGTATCCAGATCCATGGATAAAATTGCCATCCCTACTATTCCCTCGCTAGCCGCTCCAGCACCGACATCCTTCTCCCCCGTAAATCAAGCCCCCTTCCAAACTCCACCATGGCCGAACGCGAACCACGCAACATCCATATGAGCCGCGATTGGAGAAATCTCCCCAGCGACATCCTCGACCTCTGTTGTTCGTGTATGGATATGTTGAGCACCCTGCAGCTGGCTGCATGCTCGAGGGACATGCACACGGCCATCGTCGAACCGAGGCCTAAGCTTTTCAAGACACCCTGCTTGCTGCTATCTGGTCTTGCGAGATTGGCTCACCATGATATGGAGGCGTGCATGATGCCCCTCGACTTTAATCTGATCTCCATTAGCCAAAACTTCTTTGCAGGTATGTAGTGGGTCGATGTACATCATTTCCCTCGACATCGATCCGATCACCATCTCCCGAAACTTCTTGGTAGGTATGTACTGGGTCGGCATGAACTCCCACTGGATGGCTGCCTTCAGAGAAGACGGTAAAAAGTTGGTGCTCGTGAACTTCCAGACCTCCCATGAGATTATCCTTCCTCCGTTGGATTATATAGAGTATTACCATCGTAGTCCATGTCATCTAGATTACTACGTCAGTTGGACGGACCTTGTTTTGCAGAAGATTGTAGAAACATGCACCACACTGTTGGTTTCATCTAACCATACATTAGGAAAGTAAATGTGCATATGGAGAACTCTATATTTGGAAGTAGTGAAATCTTGCAAT
Organism: Triticum urartu; assembly: GCF_003073215.2. Lineage (NCBI taxonomy): Eukaryota > Viridiplantae > Streptophyta > Magnoliopsida > Poales > Poaceae > Triticum > Triticum urartu. The sequence continues at coordinate 545,870,099 of NC_053024.1, read as the reverse complement.
GCTTACCATGTGTATATACCTATATTCGCCCTTCAGCAATCAATGGCTACAATAATATCCTCACAAAAAAATTTCCCATAGAACACGAGTATATAACAATGCATGGTCTGTTAGCTACCTTGAAGAATTTTTTTGTGAGGACAGAACATGATTACATAACATGCATGATATGGTAGTTTCCTGTGAAGAATCGATTGCGAGATAACATGAGTATAACCATGCATGGCACTTCTATATTTACGAACCCAGTATACATTTCCCTGTATTTTCCTCCCAGTTCCAACAGGGACATATCAATGTTGTTTCTTGCATTATCCTACTCATACTCTGAACAATGTCGATCTTACATTAACAATGCCTGTCCTTTTTGATATGATGCAGTGTCCCTACAGTTACTGCCCTTTGTAATCACACCACCTTTGCCAAAAACAGGGAAGCAGAACTGGTTCCTCGCTCGATCAGACGACGGCAAAAGACTGATGATCATTCGGACACATGAGCCGGAAAAGTTCCTCTGTGTCGTCATTGTTAGGCTTGATGGCTCCTTCGATCATCGATAGCGATGCAGTCCAGGGTGAGACTTTTCTAACGGGATAGATCTTTGTATTCGGCGGCTTCGCACTGCGGGCCAACTCGCTTGGCCATATGGAGCAGATTGAGAGTTACGCCCCTGGCCACCAGGTCAGGTTTGGGAGCTTAAACTACACGGCCGACATCCGCGGAGACTTGATCTTCGACGGATTCGAGCCCCTGCCGAGTGCGCCGCACGGTCACGATGAGCATGATTTAGCTCTACCATCAGACAGTGTTCAGGAGACCGCACCGGCAACCGCTCTGACCCTCAATTTGGAGCCAATTGCGCCATCCATGGATGGGTGGATAGACCCCGCCACGGAGGCCGCATTCTCAGCGCCGATCGAGCCGAGTATCGACCTTACCCTTCACGAGAGCCGTGACGCCAAACTGCCGGATTCTTCCCTAGACACGGACTCCGAACCGCCTGCGCCCGTGCCTATCGAATCCAACTGGGCGCCGATCATGGAGTTCACCTCCGCGGCTATCTTTCAGCACTCGCCCTTTGGTGACATACTGAACTCATTAAGGTCTCTCTCCTTGTCAGGAGAGTCCTGGCCGAACTACGGCCGGCCAGATCGGTATGCGGACGACAAAGAAATTCTCCGCCCACCCACCACCCACTTAGTAGCCACCGTCGATGATTTGACCGACACGATCAACTTCGACTCCGAAGATATCGACGGTATGGACGACGATGCAGGAGACGAACAGGAGCCACTGCCCACAGGGCACTGGACACCCACTTCATCATATGATGTATACATGGTGGACACACCCAAAGAAAACGACGACGAGGAACAGAAGGACGCAGCAAAGGATCGATCCCTCGAGAAGCAGTCAAAGCGGCGGCGTAAGCGCCGCACCAAATCCCACCTCGGCAGAAACAACGATCATATAGACCCAGCGATAGAGTAGGGTGAGCCAGCAGACGACGAACATGGCATTGAAATACCGTCCGACCACGGCAACACGGAGAATCAAACCGAACAACCCGTCTCCGGCGAAGATAGCAGTCTGGATGACATCACACCGGACAGGCACCCAGAGTAACAGAATCCCCATCAAAGGCTTGTTGCCACTGCGAGGAGTCTGAAAAAGCAGAAGCAAAGGCTCAGGGCTGCACAAGACATACTCAGAATTAGATGGAGTAAAGTACTCAACACCGCAACAAAGTACGGCGGAAGTCGCCACACAAAGAGCTACCGAAACGACGCCACACACAAGCCAGTAAGAGATCCACGTGAGGACGCGCATCAAAAGGACGGCGCAACCAGATCCATCTACGGGCCAAGCAAGCGTGCTCCAGCAAGCAATGCAACACAACAAAAATCCGAACACCACGGTACACCCAAATACAAGGGTGCCGCACACCCCCTATGTTTCACCGATGAGGTGCTGGACCATGGATTTCCAGAGGGATTCAAACCCGTAAACATAGAGGCGTACGACGGAACAACAGACCCTGGGGTCTGGATTGAGGACTACATCCTCCATATCCACATGGCTCGAGGAAACGATTTCCATGCCATCAAGTACTTACCCCTCAAACTCAAAGGACCAGCTCGGCACTGGCTTAAAAGCCTCCCCGAATACTCCATTGGAAGCTGGGAAGAGCTCGAGGACGCTTTTCGGGCAAATTTTCAAGGGACCTATGTCCGACCACCGGATGCAGACGATTTAAGCCATATAACTCAACAGCCCGGAGAGTCAGCCCGAAAGCTTTGGAATAGGTTTCTCACTAAAAAGAACCAAATAGTCGACTGTCCGGACACCGAAGCCTTAGCATATTTCAAGCACAGTGTTCGAGACGAATGGCTTGCCAGACACCTCGGCTAAGAAAAGCCGAGAACAATGGCAGCATTAGCAAGCCTGATGACCTTCTTTTGCGCGGGCGAGGACAGCTGGCTAGCCCGATGTATCACCGGCGAACCAATTACATCTGAAGTCAGGGACGGAAACGGGAAGCCACGACGCAGCAAAAACAATCGCCGGAATAAAGAAGACAGCCCGAAGAGCACGGCGGTAAACGCCGGATTCAGAAGCTCTCGGCCACGTCAGCAAAAGTTGCCCTCCAAAGGCAATAGAGATGAACTGTCCAGCCTAAACGAGATTCTGCACAAAATATGTCAGATCCACAGCACCCCAGATAAATGTAACACCCCAGATATAATTTTCCCAATATGTAATCCAACTCTTGCCATTTCCGGCGTTAAGTTATTTTATTTTATCGGGTTCGGGTTTTTGTCTCTGTGTGTTGTTATCGTTGTCATGCATCTCATATCATGTCATCATGTGCATTGCATTTGCATACGTGTTCATCTCATGCACTCGAGCATTTTCCCCGTTGTCCGTTTGCATTCCGGCGCTCCGTTCTCCTCCGGTGGTCTTTTCTACCTTTATTTTGTGTGTGGGGATTAAACATTTTCGGATTGGACCGAGACATGCCAAGCGGCCTTGGTTTACTACCGGTAGACTGCCTGTCAAGTTCCGTACCATTTGGAATTCGTTTGATGCTCCAACGGTTAACTGAGGGACCGAAAAGGCCTCGTGTGTGTTGCAGCCCAACACCCCCCCAAGTTGGCCCAAAACCCACCAAAACCCTCTCTATCATCTAGAGCGTTCGATCACGATCGCGTGGCCGAAAACCGCACCTCGTTTGGACTCTCCTAGCTCCCTCTATGTCTATATATAGCCCCCCTTCGAGATCCACGTTTCCCCTTCGTCCAAACCCTAAAAATCGGATCTCCGCCGCCGCCGGACAAGTCCGTCCCCGGCCGGACAGCGTCCGCTGCCGCCTCCGGCCAACCGGGGCGCACCACGTGGCAACCCGGCGCCCGCCGCGGCCCGCGGAAGCGGCCCTCTCCATCGTGCCACCGAGCCGCCTCCCCGCGCCTTCTTCGCCCCGCCGGCCGACGCTGCTGCCACACCGCCTTCACCTCGCCGGCCGGCGCCGCCACGCCGCCGACCTCGTCACCGCGCCGTCCAAGCACCGGCGCCGCCTCGTCCGCCTCGACGCCGGCGACCGCCGTCTCCTCGCCTCCCCGCCTGTTCCGGCCAGCCTCCCTTGCTCCGACCGCCCTCGTCAACTCCGGCGAGCAATTCGGCGAACCTCGAAGTCCTTGCGGCCAGATCTGGATCCAGATTCCGTCTCGGTTGACTTTTATCCCCGAAACCCTAATATTTTTCCCATGTTGATCATGTCGTAACTTTGCACCCGTAACTCCGTTTTGGGCATATAGCATATCAAAATGTTTGTCTCAGAGAGCACATCATTTCATCTCATTGCATCATTTTCATTTGAGTTTGTCTTGATGCCCGAAATTCTGTTAGAAGAAGGCTATTTGAGATAATTGTCAGATCTGCTGCTCCAATTAGATATTTGTCATTTTTGCCATGTTTGTTGTGTGCATGATATGCCCCTGAGCTCTACATGAGTTTTGTTATATGTTTTGCCATCTATGCAGAGGTGCAATCCATGTATTTTTGTGATGTGTGGTGACTAGCACAAGCTTGCAAAGTGGTGCATTCGTTAATGCTGATTTCAGGGACTTAGCATTTCCACTAAGTCCTTGATCTGTTTATCTCAATATGCCATATGTTCATATTGTTTTCTAGTGATCCGTGCCTCTTTTGAGGATGATCAGTAAGGATGTTTTTTTAATCTTGTAGTGCTCTATCCATCCATGTCTTTGTTTGCAATTATGGAGCACCCTAGCTTGAGTGAATCGAGCTCTACTTTTGTCATTTCGTGAATCTGGGCAGATTGTCTACTTGTTAGCAATTTTTCTAAGGGTGTTGTAGTTGATCCGTGCATGCTATGTTATTGTTCTTGCCATGTCTAACTTGTATAATGTGTATTCTTCATGGGTGTATGCTTGGATTGTCATGACTTGCTCTGTAGTGAGTGCATCGAGCTCGTAAACATGCCTACTTGATATCTGTTTCAGCATGCTCCAGTTTTCACTAAGTCTGAGAACTGATTATGTTTTTGCCATGTTCACATGCTTGCAAATGTATTTTCTGATCCCTTTTGGCTCAAGGTCACTAAGGGACTTTTGTTAAGCTCTTTGAGTATCTCCATGCATTGCTTTAATTTGCCATGTTCAGGTCCTGTAGCATATAGTTTTCATGCTCCAAAATGTGCTACCTGATCTGAAATTCCAGACAAGTGTTAATTTCACTAAGTTTGAAATCTGTTTGTCAAATGCATTTTTGCCATGCTTGTTTGAACCTGTTAATGGATGAATTGGCCGTAGCTCAGTGCTAGTCTTTTGTTAATCATCATGAATGGATCCCTGCCATGTATTTTGTTGCCATGTTTGAGTGCTGTAGCATGTCCATCTTGTTGCTTTTAGATGGCTACTTGCTGTAAATCGCAGAACGTGGTCATATTTGAATTGCTTGCCATTCCCAAACCGTAACTCCGATTCCGGCGTTCTTTATATCATTTTCAAGAGATTTCATCTCATCTTTCCAGTGGAACACTTGGATTTCCAAGTTGAGGCCAGGTTCATTCATTCCTTGTCAAATCTTGCATATGCATCACATATTGCATCCCGCATAGCATACCATCTTTGCATCATATTGTTTGAGCCTTGCACGTGGTTGATTGTGTCCTTGTTGCTTGTTTGTCTTGTTTTGGTAGAGCCGGGAGACGAGTTCGCTAACGAGGAGCCCGTCGAGTTTGTTTTCGAGGATCCAGTCAACTCTGACAACTTTGCAGGCAAGATGATCATACCCTCGAAATCACTACTATCTTTGCTTTGCTAGATGCTCGCTCTTTTGCTGTGCCTATGCTACGATGCCTACCACTTGCTTATCATGCCTCCCAAATTGCCATGACAAACCTCTAACCCACCATGTCCTAGCAAACCGTTGATTGGCTATGTTACCGCTTTGCTCAGCCCCTCTTATAGCGTTGCTAGTTGCAGGTGAAGATTGGATACCGTTCCTTGTTGGAACATTATTTACTTGTTGGGATATCATTATATTATCTTGTTATCTTAATGCATCTATATACTTGGTAAAGGGTGGAAGGCTCGGCCTCTCGCCTAGTGTTTTGTTCCACTCTTGCCGCCCTAGTTTCCGTCATATCGGTGTTATGTTCCCAGATTTTGCGTTCCTTACGCGGTTGGGTGATAATGGGAACCCCTTGATAGTTCGCCTTGATTAAAGCTTTTCCAGTGATGCCCAACCTTGCTTTTACCATTTGCCACCTAGTCTCTTGTTCCCTTGGGTTTCCGGAGCCCGAGGGTCATGTTATTTTAAGCCCCCCCTGGGCCAGTGCTCCTCTGAGTGTTGGTCCAAACTAGAGTCCTGTGCAGCACCCCCTCGGGGAAACTCGAGGTTTGGTTTTAGTTGTATGGAGAGCTCATCTGAGTGTGCCCTGAGAACGAGATATGTGCAGCTCCTATCGGGATTTGTCGGCACATTCGGGCGGTGTTGCTGGATTTGTTTTAACTTGTCGAAGTGTCTTATAGAACCGGGATACCGAGTCTGATCGGAATGTCTTGGGAGAAGGTCTATTCCTTCGTTGACCGTGAGAGCTTGTCATGGGCTAAGTTGGGACTCCCCTGCAGGGATTTGAACTTTCGAAAGCCGTGCCCGCGGTTATGGGCAGATGGGAATTTTTTAATGTCCGATTGTATATAACCTGAACCTTAACTTAATTAAAATGAATCAACAGTGTGAGTTACCGTGATGGTCTCTTCTCGGCGGAGTCCGGGAAGTGAACACGGTGTTGGAGTAATGCTTGCCGTAGGTTGTCCTCTAGTTACTCGTTCGCGCTTTGCCTCCTCTTCTCGCTCTCTTTTGCGAACAGGATAGCCACCATATATGCTAGTCACTTGCTGCAGCTCCACATATTTTACCTTGCCTTACCTAAAAGCTTAAATAGTCTTGATCGCGAGGGTGCGAGATTGCTGAGTCCCTGTGGCTCACAGATTACTTCCAAACCAGATGCAGGGCCTGATGATTCCGTTCCAGATGATGCGCTTGAGCTCAAGTGGGAGTTCGACGAGGACTCACGCCGATACTACGTGTCTTTCCCTGATGATCAATAGTGGTGCCCAGTTGGGGTGATCGGGACCGTGTCGCATGTTGGGTTATCTTTTATTTTGGCGCCGTAGTCGGGCCATGAGTGTTTGAATTGTTGTAATGCTATTTATGTACTTTGATTGACGTGGCGACTGTAAGCCAACTATGTATCTCCCCTTTTATTATCTATATTACATGGGATGTTGTGAAGATTGCCTAACTTGCGACATTGCTTTCAATGCGGTTATGTCTCTAAGTTGTGCCTCGACACGTGGGAGCTATAGCCGCATCGAGGGCGTTACAATAAACCTGCAAATCATACCCATAGAGAATGTTGGGTCTTCAAGCAGTCCGACAAGCTCAACGCCAAACACAAGGGGCAGGATACACCAAGAGAAGACGAGGACGAGCCTCGCAAGGAAAGCACTATGGAACGGAGGAAATTCCCACCAGAAGTCAAAACAATAAACGTGTTACACGTGATGAAGGGGAGAAACAAAGCGGCACTCCTAGAGACACATGCCCCAGGGCCTATCACCACGGACTTCTGCCACTGGTCGTCCCAACCGATCACCTTTGACCATCGGGACTACTCGGCAAGTATCCGACATGCAGGATGGGCTGCCTTGGTGTTAGACCCGATAATTGACGGATACCACTTCACACGAGTCCTGATGGACGGCGGCAGTAGTTTAAACCTGATATATCAGGACATAGTCCGCAAAACGGGGATATACCCAACAAAAATCAGCCATAGCAATACTACCTTTAAAGGAGTAACGCCAGGCCCAGAAGCCCATTGCACGGGATCCCTGCTACTAGAGGTTATATTCGGCTTTCCCGATAACTTCCGCAGCAAAAAGTTAACCTTCCACATCGCTCCATTCCAAAGTGGCTATCAAGCACTATTCGGACCCGAAGCTTTCGCTCGCTTTAACGCAATATCGCATTACGCTTCCCTCATGCTTAAGATGCCCGATCCACGTGTTATCATTACAGTAAATGGAAATATTGAGCGCTCCTTGCGCACGAAAGACCGTGCGGCTGCCTTGGCAACCGCACACTAAACGGCCTCACCAACTAGAGCATCTGACAGGTCGTTAAGACCACGGACGCGGTTAGACGAGTCCGGTGTAGCTATATATAATTGATACAGGTTTCATGGCTATACCCCTATAACAATACAAGGTGCTCAACGCGTGTAAACAAGTGGCAATTAGGCTCAACTTTACTCATCTTGAACTGTACATGGTTTATTTAGTATAACCTACCTTTTGCACGACAACTTTTCAGCTAAGTTCCTCTCTTTTACATATGACCATCGTGCTACACCCGTCCAGGATATGGCACAACGGAGACACAGGCGCAGACGTGCAGCAGGGACCCATTCCAAGGATTCTTTTTAGATTAAGACCCTGCATAAACTTTTTTACTGTCTCTTGTTGATACACATCCCTCAGACTCTCAGTACAATTGAGAAGGATGCTGACGTATTGGCATGTGGCCACGTCAGAATATTGCACGTACCTGGACACGAGGGGCTTATTACAAAGGGCACTGTTTAGCCCGGTTTACATCATAAAGACCAAATACCTTAGGGAGTGTTTGGCGTCGCGAGTTTGGCCTTATATGGATCAGCTCTGAATCATGTCTTGGTCAAATGCTGGGTGTGCCTGGCTCCTGTGTTTTGCTGCCTTATGTTCCGCTCTATCGGCTAAGGAGGCACCCAGAGAACTACTGCGATTGTGCCCTGGATCATCCGGATGACCACCTCAGTAGAGAAAGCCGAAAACTGACTGCCATGATATAGCGTGAGACCGGTCAACCACTTGATGACCTAGCGGAATCTTCGGGATTCCTCCGCCTTAACGAAGGGCCGTTTCCCGGCCAGGCATGTACGCGCCCCGAATTCGGATGAGCGCGGAGCCACCAGGGGCTATATAGTAGCCCCACTGTCAAACTCCTCTAGCTAAGTGAAAGTGTTAAAGCATTATAGTCCGATTGCCTAGTTCGCTGTGCTATCACCTCCTTAATGGACCAAGACGTTGGATCAAGTGTGAACATGCGTCTTCTGCGAGCACCCTCGCATTATATGCATGGGGGCTGAAGCCGACGATTGCCATCTTTCAGGATATATACATATATACCTAAACGGCCGCACAGGGGGTATTATAATTCTTTCAGGCACAAGTATAAAATAGCCTTTACAATTAAGTAAAACATTGTTTTTCAATGGGAATACATGTCATTAGAATATAATATTCTTTGAGCACTGCGCTTCTATTGAACGAGCACCCTCAAGAACTTCTCGAAAGTAGTGCTTGGCTGGTACTCGGCTCTCCTCCGAATCTTCGGCTGCAATGGCGGTAGCCTCCATCTCCGCCCAGTATGTCTTTGAAGGAAATATGCCCTAGAGGCAATAATAAAGTTATTATTTATTTCCTTATATCATGATAAATGTTTATTATTCATGCTAGAATTGTATTAACCGGAAACATGATACATGTGTGAATACATAGACAAACAGAGTGTCACTAGTATGCCTTAACTTGACTAGCTCGTTGATCAAAGATGGTTATGTTTCCTATCCATAGACAAAGAGTTGTCATTTGATTAATAGGATCACATCATTAGGAGAATGATGTGATTGACTTGACCCATTCCGTTAGCATATCACTTGATCGTTTAGTTTATTGCTATTGCTTTCTTCATGACTTATACATGTTCCTATGACTATGAGATTATGCAACTCCCGTTTACCGGAGGAACACTTTGTGTGCTACCAAACGTCACAACGTAACTGGGTGATTATAAAGGTGCTCTATAGGTGTCTCCGAAGGTACTTGTTGGGTTGGCGTATTTCAAGATTAGGATTTGTCACTCCGATTGTCGGAGAGGTATCTCTAGGCTCACTCGGTAATGCACATCACTATAAGCCTTGCAAGCATTGCAACTAATGAGTTAGTTGCGGGATGATGTGTTACGGAACGAGTAAAGAGACTTGCCGGTAACGAGATTGAACTAGGTATTGAGATACCGACGATCGAATCTCGGGCAAGTAACATACTGATGACAAAGGGAACAACGTATGTTGTTATGCGGTTTGACCGATAAAGATCTTCGTAGAATATGTAGGAGCCAATATGAGCATCCAGGTTCTGCTATTGGTTATTGACAGGAGAGTGTCTCGGTCATGTCTACATAGTTCTCGAACCCGTAGGGTCTGCACGCTTAAAGTTCGATGACAGTTATATTATGAGTTTATGTGTTTTGGTGTACCGAAGGAGTTCGGAGTCGACATGACGAGGAGTCTCGAAATGGTCGAGATGTAAAGATCGATATATTGGACGACTATATTCAGACATCAGAAAGGTTCCGAGTGATTTGGGTATTTTCGGGAGTACCGGGGAGTTACAGGAATTCGTATTGGGCCTTAATGGGCCATACAGGAAAGGAGAGAAAGGCCTCAAAGGGTGGCCGCACCCCTCCCCATGGGCTGGTCCGAATTGGACTAGGGAGGGGGGAGCCCGCTTCCTTCCTTCTCCTTTTCCCTTCCCTTTCCTTCCCTCCAACTCCTACTACATGGAAGGGCTCCTAGTTCTACTAGGAAAGGGGGAATCCTACTCCCCGTGGGAGTAGGACTCCCCTAGGGCACGCCATAGAGAGGGCCGGCCCTCCCCCTCCTCCACTCCTTTATATACGGGGGCAGGGGGCACCCCAAAGACACAACAATTGATCTCTTGATCTCTTAGCCATGTGCGGTGCCCCCCTCCACCATAATCCACCTCGATCATATCGTAGCGGTGCTTAGGCGAAGCCCTGCGTCAGTAGAACATCATCATCGTCACCACGCCGTCGTGCTGACGAAACTCTCCCTCAACACTCGACTGGATCGGAGTTCGAGGGATTTCATCGAGTTGAACGTGTGCAGAACTCGGAGGTGTCGTGCGTTCGGTACTTGATCGGTCGGATCGTGAAGACGTACGACTACATCAACCGCGTTGTGCTAACGCTTCCAGTTTCGGTCAACGAGGGTACGTGGACAACACTCTCCCCTCTCGTTGCTATGCATCACCATGATCTTGCATGTGCGTAGGAATTTTTTTGAAATTAATACGTTCCCCAACAGTGGCATCCGAGCCAGGTTTTATGCGTTGATGTAATATGCACGAGTAGAACATAAGTGAGTTGTGGGCGATATAAGTCATACTGCTTACCAGCATGTCACACTTTGGTTCGGCAGTATTGTTGGATGAAGCGGCCCGGACCGACATTACGAATACACTTACGCGAGACTGGTTCTAGCGACGTGCTTTGCACACAGGTGGCTGGCGGGTGTCAGTTTCTCCAACTTTAGTTGAACCGAGTGTGGCTACGCCCGGCCCTTGTGAAGGTTAAAACAGCACCAACTTGACAAACTATCGTTGTGGTTTTGATGCGTAGGTAAGAACGGTTCTTGCTAAAGCCCGTAGCAGCCACGTAAAACTTGCAAAAACAAAGTAGAGGACATCTAACTTGTTTTTGCAGGGCATGTTGTGATGTGATATGGTCAAGACATCATGCTAAATTTTATTGTATGAGATGATCATGTTTTGTAACCGAGTTATCGGCAACTGGCAGGAGCCATATGGTTGTCGCTTTATTGTATGCAATGCAATTGCGCTGTAATGCTTTAGTTTATCAATAAGCGGTAGCGATAGTCGTGGAAGCATAAGATTGGCGAGACAAGAACGATGCTACGATGGTGATCAAGGTGTCGCGCCGGTGACGATGGTGATAATGACGGTGCTTCAGAGACGGATATCACAAGCACAAGATGATGATGGCCATATCATATCACTTATATTGATTGCATGTGATGTTTATCTTTTATGCATCTTATCTTGCTTTGATTGACGGTAGCATTATAAGATGATCTCTCACTAAATTTCAAGATAAAAGTGTTCTCCCTGAGTATGCACCATTGCCAAAGTTCGTCGTGCCCAGACACCACGTGATGATCGGGTGTGATAAGCTCTACGTCCATCTACAACGGGTGCAAGACAGTTTTGCACACGCAGAATACTCAGGTTAAACTTGAAGAGCCTAGCATATGCAGATATGGCCTCGGAACACTGAGACCGAAAGGTCGAGTGTGAATCATATAGTAGATATGACCAACATAATGATGTTCACCATTGAAAGCTACTCCATTTCACGTGCTGATCGGTTATGGTTTAGTTGATTTGGATCACGTGATCACTTAGAAGATTAGAGGGATGTCTTTCTAAGTGGGAGTTCTTAAGCAATATGATTAATTCAACTTTAATTTATCATGAACTTAGTCCTGCTAGTATTAGCATATCTATGTTGTAGATCAATAGCTCGCGATGTTGCTCCCATTTTATTGTGTTCCTAGAGAAAAATTATGTTGAAAAATGTTAGTAGAAATGATGCGGATTGGATCCGTGATCTCAGGATTATCCTGATTGCTGCATAGAAGAATTATGTCTTTGATGCACCGCTAGGTGACGGACCTACTGCAGGAGTAGATGCAGACGTTATGAACGTTTGGCTAGCTCAATATGATGACTACTTGATAGTTTAGTGCACCATGCTTGACGGCTTAGAATCAGGACTTCAAAGACGTTTTGAATGTCATGGACCATATGAGATGTTCCATGAGTTGAAGTTAATATTTCAAGCAAATACCCGAGTTGAGAGATATGAAGTCTCCAACAAGTTCTATAGCTAAAAAATATGGAGGAGAATAGCTCAAGCAGTGAGCATGTACTCCGATTGTCTGGGTACTACAATCGCTTGAATCAAGTGGGAATTAATCTTCCAGATAAGATAGTGATTGACAGAATTCTCTAGTCACCATCACCAAGTTAGTAGAACTTCGTGATGAACTATGATATGCAAGGGATAACAGAAACGAATCCCAAGCTCTTCGTAATGCTGAAATCAACGAAGGAAGAAATCAAGAAAAATATCAAGTATTGATGGTAGACAAGACCACTAGTTTCAAGAAAAGGGCAAACGGAAGAAGGAGAACTTCAAGAAGAACAGCAAGCAAGTTGTTGCTCAAGTGAACAAGCCCAAGTCTGGTCCTAAGCCTGAGACTAAGTGCTTCTACTGCAAAGCGACTGGTCACTGGAAGCGGAACTGCCCCAAGTATTTGGCAGATAAGAAGGATGGCAAAGTGAACAAAGGTATATTTGATATACAGATTATTGATGTGTATTTTACTAGTGTTCGTAGCAACCCCTCGGTATTTGATACTGGTTCAGTTGCTAAGAGTAGTAACTCGAAACGGGAGTTGCATAATGAACAGAGACTAGTTAAGGGTGAAGTGACGATGTGTGTTGGAAGTGGTTCCAAGATTGATATTATCATCATCGCACACTCCCTATACTTTCGGGAATAGTGTTTAACCTAAATAAGTGTTATTTGGTGTTTGCGTTGAGCATGAATATGATTTGATCATGTTTATTGCAATACGGTTATTCATTTAAGTAAGAGAATAAATTGTTGTTCTGTTTACATGAATAAAACCTTATATGGTTACACACCCAACGAAAATGGTTCATTGGATCTCGATCGTAGTGATACACATATTCATAATATTGAAACCAAAAGATGCAAAATTAATAATGATAGTGCAACTTATTTGTGGCACTGCCGTTTAGGTCATATTGGTGTAAAGCGCATGAAGAAACTCCATGCTGATGGACTTTTGGAATCACTTGATTATGAATCAGTTGATGCTTGCGAACCATGCCTCATGGGCAAGATGACTAAGACTCTGTTCTCCAGAACAATGGAGCGAGCAACTGACTTATTGGAAATAATACATACTGATGTATGCGGTCCGATGAGTGTTAAGGCTCATGGCAAGTATCGTTATTTTTTGACCTTCACAGATGATTTGAGCAGATATGGGTATATCTACTTAATGAAACACAAGTCTGAAACATTTGAAAAGTTCAAAGAATTTCAGAGTGAAGTGGAGAATCATCGTAACAAGAAAATAAAAGTTTCTACGATCTGATCGCAGAGGCGAATATTTGAGTTACGAGTTTGGCCTTTAATTAAAACAATATGGAATAGTTTCACAAACTCATGCCACCTGGAACACCACAGCGTAATGGTGTGTCCGAACGTCATAACCGTACTTTATTTGATATAGTGCAATCTATGATGTCTCTTACCGATTTACCACTATCGTTTTGGGGTTATGCATTAGAGACAGCTGCATTCACATTAAAAAGGGCACCATATAAATCCGTTGAGACAACACCGTATGAACTGTGGTTTAGCAAGAAACCTAAGCTGTCGTTTCTTAAAATTTGGGGTTGCAATGCTTATGTGAAAAAGTTTCATCTTGATAAGCTCAAACCCAAGTCGGAGAAGTACATCTTCATAGGATACCCAAAAGAAAATGTTGGGTACACCTTCTATCACAGATCCGAAGGCAAGATATTCGTTGCTGAGAATGGATCCTTTCTAGAGAAGGAGTTTCTCTCGAAAGAAGTGAGTGGGAGGAAAGTAGAACTTGATGAGGTAATTGTACCTGCTCCCTTATTGGAAAGTAGTTCATCACAGAAATATGTTCCTGTGACTACTACACCAATTAGTGAGAAAGCTAATGATGATGATCATGTAACTTCATATCAAGTTGCTACCGAACCTCGTAGGTAAACCAGAGTGAGATCCTCACCAGAGTGGTACGGTAATCTTGTTCTGGAGGTCATGTTACTTGACCATGACGAGCCTACGAACTATGAGGAAGCGATGATGAGCCCAGATTTCGCAAAATGGCTTGAGGCCATGAAATCTGAGATGAGATCCATGTATGAGAACAAAGTATGGACTTTGATTGACTTGCCCATTGATCGGCGAGCCATTGAGATTAAATGGATCTTCAAGAGGAAGACGGACGCTGATAGTAGTGTTACTATCTACAAAGCTAGAATTGTCGCAAAAAGGTTTTCGACAAGTTCAAGGTGTTGACTACGATGAGAGTTTCTCACTCGTATCTATGCTTAAGTTTGTCCGAATCATGTTAGCAATTGCCGCATTTTATGAAATCTGGCAAATGGATAAACAAAACTGCATTCCCTAATGGATTTATTAAAGAAGAGTTGTATATGATGCAACCAGAAGGTTTTGTCAATCCTAAAAGTACTAACAAAACATGCAAGCTCCAGCGATCCATCTATGGACTGGTGCAAGCATCTCGGAGTTGGAATATACGATTTGATAAGTTGATCAAAGCATATAGTTTTATACAGACATGCGGCGAAGCCTGTATTTACAAGAAAGTGAGTGGGAGCACTACAACATTTCTGATAAGTATATGTGAATGACATATTGTTGATCGGAGATAATGTAGAATTATTCTGCAAAGCATAAAGGAATGTTTGAAAGGAGTTTTTCAAAGAAAGACCTCGGTGAAGCTGCATACATATTGAGCATCAAGATCTATAGAGATAGATCAAGACGCTTGATAAGTTTTTCAATGAGTACATACCTTGACAAGATTTTGAAGTAGTTCAAAATGGAACAGTCAAAGAAAGAGTTCTTGCCTGTGTTACAAGGTGTGAAGTTGAGTAAGACTCAAAACCCGACCGTGGCAGAAGATAGAGAGAGAATGAAAGTCATTCCCTATGCCTTGGCCATAGGTTCTATAAAATATGCCATGCTGTGTACCAGATCTATTGTATACCCTACACTGTTTTATGGCAAGGGAGTACAATAGTGATCTAGGAGTAGATCACTGGACAGCGATCAAATTATCCTTAGTGGAATAAGGATATGTTTCTCGATTATGGAGGTGACAAAAAGGTTCGTCGTAAAGGGTTACGTGATTGCAAATTTTGACACTGGTCCAGATGACTCTAAATCTCAATCTGGATACATATTGAAAGTGGGAGCAATTAGCTAGAATAGCTCTGTGCAGAGCATTGTTGATGTAGAAATTTGCAAAATACTTACGGATCTGAATGTGGCAGACCCGTTGACTAAACTTCTCTCACAAGAAAAACATGATCACACCTTAGTACTCTTTGGGTGTTAATCACATAGCGATGTGAACTAGATTATTGACTCTAGTAAAACCATTTGGGTGTTGGTCACATGACGATGTGAACTATGGGTGTTAATCACATGATGATGTGAACTATTGGTGTTAAATCACATGGCGAGGTGAACTAGATTATTCACTCTAGTGCAAGTGGGAGACTGAAGGAAATATGCCCTAGAGGCAATAATAAAGTTATTATTTATTTCCTTATATCATGATAAATGTTTATTATTCATGCTAGAATTGTATTAACCGGAAACATGATACATGTGTGAATACATAGGCAAACAGAGTTTCACTAGTATGCCTCTACTTGACTAGCTCGTTGATCAAAGATGGTTATGTTTCCTAGCCATAGACAAAGAGTTGTCTTTTGATTAACGGGATCACATCATTAGGAGAATGATGTGATTGACTTGACCCATTCCGTTAGCATAGCACTTGATCGTTTAGTTTATTGCTATTGCTTTCTTCATGACTTATACATGCTCCTATGACTATGAGATTATGCAACTCCCGTTTACCGGAGGAACACTTTGTGTGCTACCAAACGTCACAACGTAACTGGGTGATTATAAAGGTGCTCTACAGGTGTCTCCGAAGGTACTTGTTGGGTTGGCGTATTTCGAGATTAGGATTTGTCACTCTGATTGTCGGAGAGGTATCTCTGGGCCCACTCGGTAATGCACATCACTATAAGCCTTGCAAGCATTGCAAGTAATGAGTTAGTTGCGGGATGATGTGTTACGGAACGAGTAAAGAGACATGCCGGTAACGAGATTGAACTAGGTATTGAGATACCGATGATCGAATCTCGGGCAAGTAACATACCGATGACAAAGGGAAAAACGTATGTTATTATGCGGTTTGACCGATAAAGATCTTCGTAGAATATGTAGGAGCCAATATGAGCATCCAGGTTCCGCTATTGGTTATTGATAGGAGAGTGTCTCGGTCATGTCTACGTAGTTCTCGAACCCGTAGGATCCGCATGCTTAAAGTTCGATGACGGTTATATTGTGAGTTTATGTGTTTTAATGTACCAAAGGAGTTCGGAGTCCCGGATGAGATCGAGGACATGACGAGGAGCCTCGAAATGGTCGAGACGTAAAGATCGATATATTGGACGACTATATTCGGACATCGGGAAGGTTCCGAGTGATTCGGGTATTTTCGGGAGTACCGGGGAGTTACGGGAATTTGTATTGGGTCTTAATGGGCCATACGGGAAAAGAGAGAAAGGCCTCAAAGGGTGGCCGCACCCCTCCCCATGGGCTGGTCCGAATTGGACTAGGGAGGGGGGGCGCCCCCTTCCTTCCTTCTCCTTTTCCCTTCCCTTTCCTTCCCTCCAACTCCTACTACATGGAAGGGCTCCTAGTTCTACTAGGAAAGGGGGAATCCTACTCCCCGTGGGAGTAGGACTCCCCTAGGGCACGCCATAGAGAGGGCCGGCCCTCCCCCTCCTCCACTCCTTTATATACGGGGGCAGGGGGCACCCCAAAGACACAACAATTGATCTCTTGATCTCTTAGCCATGTGCGGTGCCCCCCTCCACCATAATCCACCTCGATCATATCGTAGCGGTGCTTAGATGAAGCCTTGCGTCGGTAGAACATCATCATCGTCACCACGCCGTCGTGCTGATGAAACTCTCCCTCAACACTCGGCTGGATCGGAGTTCGAGGGACGTCATCGAGTTGAACGTGTGCAGAACTCGGAGGTGCCGTGCGTTTGGTACTTGATCGGTCGGATCGTGAAGACGTACGACTACATCAACCATGTTGTGCTAATGCTTCCACTTTCGGTCTACGAGGGTACGTGGACAACACCCTCCCCTCTCGTTGCTATGCATCACCATGATCTTGCGTGTGCGTAGGAAATATTTGAAATTACTACAATCCCGAACAGTATTCACACGGGCAAGGGCCATCCGCGCACCCTCTACGCACGCCGACCTCTTCATTGCGTTGATGTGCGGCACTGCACCAAGAAACTGCTGCACCAAACTAAAATAACTGTTCGGCTTTGGCCTTTCCGGCCACAGATGATCCACAACAGACCTCATGGCGAGTCCGGACAACCTATTCAGCTCGTCCCATTCGGCCAACCGATCAGTCAATGAAAGCGGACGCTCTGGAACGTTAAATTGTGACCAGAACAGCTTTTCCACTTTGCGGTCTTTTTGATCTCGGAAGTATTCGGCCGCATCGGCAGCACTCGCCGCCAAGTCCAGATATGCGTCGGCAGAACTCCATAGCCGGTCCAAAGGGGCGTACCTAGGATCTCCGAACTTCATCCGCAGCATAAAGAGCTTCCCAGCCATGATATCCCCGGCTTGATGCAGCTCCTCCTTCATCGCTCTCATTGCAGAGCGGGTGTCTTTGGTCGCCATCGTGGCCTTCTCCAGTCCTGTCCTCTTCGCTCGATCTTCCTTTTCACGAAGCTCGTAATGGTCAGCGTCATTCTTCAATTCCACAGCCATCCTGCCTATCTCCTCCTTGCTTTGGCAGTGAGCACCCTGTTCGGCTTTCAGCTCCTTAATTGCCTTTAGGGAAGCTGCATCGCTTTTCCTGGCTTGTTCTTTGGCTCGGGCAAGTTCCGCCCAAAGGTTCTCCACGGCCGCAGCTCCATCTGCATTCACACACATGTTATAGATACTGGCATCATGCTCCTCTTCCATGTGTCACCGGAGGAATCACATACCGTGTGTCTCGTCAAGCCCCTTGTTGACAAGTACGATGTCGGCATATGCCACATCAAGCTGCCGCTTTAGCTTGGCAAACTCATCAGTCTGGCTGGCCACCGGACCCTCCGCCACCTGCATATTAAGGCCGCACGATTATTCCTGGGACTATGATCATCTGTGCGTCGTCGTCTTCGACAGCACCCAGAGTCTCAGGGGCTACTATCTACACAGGGCACATCTAAAAATGTGCGGTACTGTCAAAAATGTACATCATTGCACGTACCTCAAAACCCGTCAGTGGACTCATAAAGGCTTCATGCAACCTGCTTTCGGCGGACGAAATCCGTTCAATCACCGTACCCATCAACGTGCGGTGCTCTTCTGAGATAGCCGCTCGCTCTAGCAGATCCCTCAGTACATCCGACCGCACACCAGACTGTGCCAGACTCTTTCGATTGCTCTCTTCAAGAGCCAGATACTGAGGACTTAGGGTGGCCATAGGATTGCCTTCTGGCCTTGCCGGATAAGGAGAAACCCTCCGCGATGACACTTTAAAGTTGCTCGCCTCACGAGGCGGTATTGCAGGGGGAGGCGTTTCGCTCTCCATCATCTCTGGAAGAAGATCCCCTGAAGACGAGCTCTGCTGAGAAGGGCTAAGATCCGAACTGCAAGATAAATGCTTCAGTTATTTTCCTCAGAAGTAAAGTGAGGTATTTTCATTATTAAGTACACTTTTACTTACAGCTCGTTGGAGGGCTGATCCCCTTGAGGGCATAGTGCGGCCGGGGTAGCCTCTGGGGCAGGACCCTCCGGCGAAGATTTCTTCCCCCGTTTGGAGACCATTGTCTCCAGGTCCTCGGAGGCGGTCCTCTTCCTTCCCTGGGGAGAGGAAGTTTCAGTCCCTCCTCCCCGGCTAACCTCCTTCTCGGAGGCGCTAGCCTCCTTGTTCCCCCCTTTATCTTCTCATAAGGGCGCTTGATAAGGCGCGATCTCCAGCATCCTGGTTAGCACGAGATTGGGTGAGGTCTCAGGGAGGCAGGCCGGACACCTTATCAACTTTGCCTTCGCTATCCAATCCTGGTCAAAGAGCGGCTTTTTAGGGCGACGTTGCGATAAATAAGCGGACAGTGTGTTCGGATGCGGGGCTACTTACTTGGGTATCCGAACGTTTGCAGCTCAGACCTACATCCTTAGTGATGTCCGGACACATTATTTGTGGTCCGAAGAACACTTTGTACATCTCCTCGGGTGTCATGCCGAGGAAGTGTTGGATAGCTCGCGGTCCCTCCGGGTTGAACTCCCACATGCGGAGGGGACGGCGTTTGCAAGACTGGACTCGACGAACTAGCATAACTTGCACTACCATAACCAGACTGAAATCTCTCTCAAAGAGATCTCGGATACGGCTTTGCGGTATTGGCACGTCCTTGGCTGGACCCGAGCTCATCCCCCTGCTGATCCATGACATCAGTTGTGGTGGGGGGCCTGAGCGAAAGGTGGGGGCAGCTACCCACTTGGCACTTTGGGGAGCTGTGATGTAGAACCACAACCGCTGCCACAATCCGGACACCTCTGGGAAGCTACCCTCAGGCCATGGAGCGTCAGTGATTTTGCTTATTGAAGCGCCTCAGCACGCTGCGTGCCGCCCCTCGATCATCTTCAGCTTCACATCGAAGGTCTTGAGCCACAGGCCGAAGTGAGGTGTAATGCGGAGGAAGGCCTCACATACGACAATAAATGACGAAATGTGAAGAAGGGAATCCGGGGCCAGATCATGAAAATCTAGCCCATAATAGACCATAAGACCCCTAACAAAGGGATCCAGAGCGAGGCCTAGTCCTCGGAGGAAGTGGGAGACTAACACGACGCTCTCGTTGGGTTCGGGAGTAGGGACGACTTGCCCTCGGGCAGGCAGCCGATGCGAAATTTCGGCGGTCAGATTCTGGCCTCTCTCAACTTCTTGATGTCCTCCTCCGTGACGGAGGAAGGCATCCACCGACCTTGAAGGTTGGATCCGGACATAGTTGAAGGTCCGAAGTGCCTAAACCTGAGATTCGGGTGTTGGAACTCGAGGCGGGAGGCGGATTCGATTAAGATCGAGAGGAAAAAGCCTTGTCCCCTTTATAAAGAGGCGAATATCAAGCGTCCTCCTCGTGGTCGTTTGGGACTTGCCTAAGATCTAGGAGTCCTACCCATAGGCACGGTTGGGTTACCCACGTCCGTATTGATGAGAATCCTGTGATAAAGGGGACATGATCTCTGCTTCGACAAGACGTGCCAAGGAAACCGCCTCGCGAAACACGCTGAGATGGGTTATGAAAAATGATTCGAATAAAGATCTGGCTGTGGTGTGATGTCGCACTACGGGGTACGTCAACAGATTAGATTTGTGGAAATATTATTCTCTCTACAGTGGTATGTGGAACTCGTTTTGCAGAGCTGGACACGATCCTCGTGTTCAAAAATCTTCTATGAAGTATCTGGAGGAGGAACCCGCCTTGCAATGCCGAAGACAATCTACGCACCGGACTCATCGTCATTGAAGCGTGGTTCAGGGGCTACTGAGGGAGTCCTGGATTAGGGCGTATCCGGACAGCCGGACTGTTGGACTATGAAGATACAAGATTGAAGACTTCGTCCCGTATCCGGATGGGACTCTCCTTGGCGTGGAAGGCAAGCTTGGCAATACGGATATGTAGATCTCCTTCCTTGTAACCGACTCTGTGTAACCCTAGCCCCCTCCGGTGTCTATATATACCGGAGGGTTTAGTCCATAGGACAACAGACAATCATACCATAGGCTAGCTTCTAGGGTTTAGCCTCTCTGATCTCGTGGTAGATCAACTCTTGTACTACTCATATTGTCAAGAACAATCAAGCAGGATGTAGGGTATTACCTCCATCAAGAGGGCCCGAACCTAGGTAAACATCGTGTCCCCTGCCTCCTGTTACCATCCGCCTAGACGCACAGTTCGAGACCCCCTACCCGAGATCCGCCGGTTTTGACACCGACACCCACTGTATACAAGCACCGTGTAATACGTGAGTATCCGGACAGTGGTTGTTACGTCTATGAGCAGGATACTAGCTTGTTGGGGCCTTTAGGATTTTTTAGTTGGAGGCGGGTAAACAGCCTTGGTTCACACTCTCTGTTTCTCGGACTCAATTATTCGATTAACCAGGAGATCACCGTTGGCAAGGACCTTGATGGCAGAGAGGCTCTGTTTGCTATGGAAAACTGTGTCTACACGGCGAGCCCTAGGAGTTTGGGAGCAAACTCCCCTGATTGTCAACGATACAGCCTGCAGCCAAAAGAAGGTGAGAATGACAAAGGCATCCGGATTAGCTTTGATCCTTGGATGTCTCAATTACGACAGGTAGTGATGTGGTTCAAGCCTTCAGGTTGATAGGTAATTGGGCTGTTGCATCAAAAGGGTGGAGTACTAGTGTCTCCGGATCACGGGTCGCTGAAGCGGGGCTGCAAATTATGATGGTGTTGGATCATCTCTTCGAATGACTTTGTTGTCTTTGCTGCTGGTTCTGGATGGGTAGTTCTTTCTTTTGTTATGCATATTCCTTGTCATTTGTTCATCCTCGTCTATGTCACTCTTACTATGTAATAGTTGCTTCTATTTAGAATGTCATTCTCGTCTGGATCACGAGAGTCTGAGCGCTGCAGATGGGTGCGTTTTGGTGGTGTAGCAAGACTTCTTATGAACTATCATGTCTTGCTGTTTATGTCAGTAGTAG
Organism: Triticum urartu; assembly: GCF_003073215.2. Classification (NCBI taxonomy): domain Eukaryota; kingdom Viridiplantae; phylum Streptophyta; class Magnoliopsida; order Poales; family Poaceae; genus Triticum; species Triticum urartu. The sequence goes on along the minus strand of NC_053024.1, from coordinate 545,847,984 downwards.
CCACTAGTCAGTGTTTGAATGTTGTATATATCGTTGTTTCAAACTGTTTATTGTCTCGAACTACTGGTGGGCTAAATGAGGGCATCACCATTCTCCAGTGTTCAGAGTATATCTCCTTTTTTCAAGTTATATAATTTGAGCTTAGTGTCTTTTCGATGATGTACACTTGTGTTGGGCCAGTGAGGTGTTGTTGATATGGGCCGAGTAGTAACGCAATGCCAAACAGGTCAATTATGACTCTCAGGCCGGGCTCTCAAAAGATCCTGAAAAAAAGGCCGGGCTCTCCAAAAAAGAAAGAATAAGGACTCTTAGGCCGACATGTGGGCGCCACCGGTGGTTTCGTGTGCTTGCGTGCCGAGAGCATATTGGCGCGTGCTTGAAATTCATGCTACCTTTTCATCCCCAGTCTCCCGCCCCTCCCCCACCTCTGGAATCTCGATTCCTACTCCAGTTCCCCCAAATCCCCCTCCTGTACTCCCTGTACTCAAGCGCACTATCATGTCGCCGGTCAATGCGGATCTCCGAGCTGGAGATCCTGAGGTCCGTCCTGCCTTCGGTCACTGCGTGCTGTCGCTCAACAGTGGCATGGCGGTGCTTGACGACCAGTTTGCCGGCAAAGTGTTGATGGTAATCATCAACGGCGACCGGCCTCCCGTCTCGCCGGACGACCTTGTCAAAGCTCTTGGCATTGCGCACGGCATCCATATAAGTGACTTGCTCGTTGAAGTCTGTTCGCCACCGTCTGATTTCTTCGTCTGGTCCCGGACAGCTTTCGACTGCAGTCGTGTGTTCAAATCTTCCCGGTGTTTGTTCTGCGATGGCACGCTGGCGAGCTTTGATCGGTGGCACCCAGGATGGGGCTCGGTGCCCTCTGAGCTTGAGTTTTTAACAAAGCTTATCTTCCACGACATGCCTCGATGTGCTTGGAATAGCGATCCATGAACGAGCTTATCAACGACCTTGGAGGCGAGCTCGTAAGTATGTTTGTTCCTCCAGACAGCTGGGCTCTGACGGTTATGGCATGGATGAAGAAGCCGTCCACCATACCCAAGGTGATTGGTGTTGAGATACCGGTCCAGGAACCGGGGTTGTACTATTCGTCGCCACTAAGGCCGCCGCGGACCATGTTAGGGATGTACCTGTATCGAGTGTTCGTGCATGTCAAAGAAGTGGTCAATCCATCAATCGAAGTCCTGCCACCGTCGCTGGTGCCAGGGTCCGTCGACGACGTCCATTACAAGAGTCAACGTTAGACTTTCCCCGTGTTGCTCGGAACGATGGATGGCATAGGGCCTACTCCATCGCGTGGCGGAGGCCACTGCTTCTTTGGGAGAAGAGGCAGGGCTGGCTGCCTGGATGTGCTCTAATTTGAGGTAACAGCTGAATCTTGTTAGATACTAGTTAAATCCGAGCAATGGGTGTGAAGCACTAATATGCCAGTACATTTGATTGTGACATGTTCTAATTTTGTACCTGAACTTTTTTTAGAAAGAGCTGTACGTCAACTTAATTTGCTAGCAGAACTAATTGTGTTGTCTGTCTGTTTTCTTTGCACAACGTTCAAGATATTTCCCCGTCATTGATAAAGACGATGAACCGTTATGTACGACTTCGTTGGTTTCAACATAGCCCTTCCCGTACCGATCCACTGCTTCCATCCTGATTGTGTCGCCTGCGTGAAATTTTTGTATGCAAGTTTAGTGTGCTATGATGTTCTATATGATTGTGTCAACTATATAAGTTTTTACTGAGCATCAGCAATGCATATGGCAGAAAGATGTATTTACGAGCATCAACCGATGGGTCTCTCTCTCTCTCTCACACACACACACACACGCACACACGCGCACACGCACAAGTGGAACCTGTTGAATTATTTATTTGCTCGTGATAGCTTTTAATTAGGTTCCACTGTAATCTAATTTTTTTCTTAAGTTATTAATTGAGCTCAGTGACTTCAAAAAGTTGTACAGAAGCCTTGTTTGGGCCTTTCCGGCGTCGCTGAATGTGGGTTGAGTAACCATGTTTGGTTGTACTGTACTACACAGGCCTTTTTTCAACATCAACAATGCAACTGGGCCGACAGTTGTACACAATATCCGGGTCAACTTGTTATTCTCCGCCCCGCTGGGCTGCAAACTTTCCTAGGAGGTATGCATTAGGCTTAACAAGAAAATGGACTTTAAGAAATAATAAATGGGATGTAATTATAATAACTGGACAGTTACTGTGAACCAAACACGTAATTAATTTGAAAATTATATTATTTTTGGAATTTGAAGATTTTAATTTCATTACTTGTTGCGTGCGCAATATTTTGTTGGATTTTAACATAATACAACTTTATTTTGAAATTATATTTAACCTGACTAGAAATTTCGGATAAAAATATTTTGGATCCCATCAAAATGTGGGATTTTTTTAATTCTATTTTGAGCGGTTGTTTGAAATTATTAATCGTTGTCCTAGCTAGAAGTTGGGTTGTACTTTTAACAAACTGTAAATGGGCTGTATATTCTTACAAATCGCAAATGGGCTATATGTTCTCTGCCAAATCCGAGCTGTGGGCCTACTAAGTTGACGCGTAACAAGGGCATTGTCAACCTCTGGCCATAGTACGATATCCATACAATGGCCATAGTGCTTCTTCAACCTCTGGTCTTCTTGCTCCAGCCGCCCAAAGCAGCGCCGGTTGTGTCGCGTGCTCCTGCCTCCTGTGGCCGGCTGTGATGCTGCGGAGGCCTCACCACCCGTACTACTCTCACCGCTGGCCAGGCCATCCCTCTACTCACCGGCGACGGCAGCCTCACACCGCAGCCGAACCAGTGAACCCTCATACTCCTTTCCGCGTGGGCTTCCACTGCTGCGTCTTCCCCAGCTCCGCGTCGTCCCCTTCCTAGGCCTCGCCGTCGTCCAGACCACCGCCCTGGTGCTCTCGGCGCGGCGTGGTCATCGTGGTCAACGACCGACTTCCATCGGAATAGTACTGTACATGGAGAGGCTGATAGCTGGGTCCAGGCGGCCGCAAGGAAGTGCCTCCTTATTGCGTGCAAAATAATTATTCCTCTACCTGACAGCAGGGACCCACCGGACGGGCCACCTTATTTCGCGAAAAAAACTTTTCCCCCTGACTGCTGGGACCCACCGGACGGGCCAGCGTATTTCGTGAAAAAACGTTCCCCCCGCTGTCAGCTCGGACCCACCGGAAGTGCCTCCTTATTACGAACAAAAAAATGAATACTCCCCCTGCTAGCTGGGACCCACCATGGTGGGAGGATGACTTGTGGGCCTACTAAGTTGACTGGGACGGGGGCCTTTGTCAACTTTAGTCAATAGGAACGAGTCCAGCTCCAGTGACCGTACGATGTCCATCCAATGGCCGTAGTGCTTCTTCAACCTCTGGTATTCTTGCTCCAGCCGCCCAAAGCAGCGCTGGTCGTGCCGCATGATCCTGCCTCCCGTTGCCGGCTGTGCTGCCGTGGAGGCCTCACCGCCCCCTACTATTCCCACCGCTGGCCAGGCCCTGCGGCGATGGCAGCCTCACACCGCAGCCGAACCTGTGAACCCTCGTACTCCTCTCCGCGCGGGCTTCCACTGCCGCGTCTTCCCCGGATCCCCGTCGTCCCCTTCCCAGGCCTCACCGTCGTCCACCGCCCTGGTGCTCTCGGCGCGGCGTGGTCAATGTGGTCAAGGAACGACTTCCATCGGACGTGGACTGTACGTGGAGAGGCTGACAGCTGGGTCCACGGCCACAGCAAGGAAGTGCCTCCTTATTATGCGGAAAATAATTATTCCTCCACCTGACAGCTGGGACCCACCGGGCGGGCCACTGTATTTCGTGAAAAAAATGTTTCCCCCTGACTGCTGGGACCCACCAGCTACATCTTCGCATGCGAGGAAGTGCGTCCGGGCAAAACAAAACGATTCGCCCCCCTGACTGCTGGGACCCACCAGCTACATCTTCGCAGGCAAGGAAGTGCCTGACAGTTGGGACCCACCTGGTCGAAGCATACATAGCGTTGTCATTCTGGTCGCGAACGTGTACGTACATATATACTGGTGGATGTAGAGGCACGCACATGTCATAGTAGAGGCGTGTATGTGCCGTAGTAGAGGCGCGCACGTAGCATGTACACGTACGTACAGCGGCCAGGGTGCAAGAAAGAAAATATGGCCATGTATGTGTACATACGGACGGGGTCTCGAACGCCTACTCGCGCATATGTACGGCCAGGGCTCGTGTACATGGGTGGGTTGGAACGGAGAAACAACGTCGTCGTCGTGTTCATGGGAAGGCAACGGAATGCGTCGTGTTCATGGGAGGCAACAGAATGCGTCGTGTTCATCGGGAGGCAATGGAACGCGTGGGAGCCAACCGGCTGGGTCGGAACGGAATGTGTGGTCATGTTCATCGGGAGGTCTTGGACGGAATAGGTGATGGAAACGAGGCATGTCGTACCGCACAACGGAGGAAACGGACCTCCTACGTTCGGAACGGGGTCCTGTTGATCGGGAGGGATCTGGTGTACCGCAAAACGGAGGAAACGGACCTCCTATGGTCGAAACGGGGGTCTCGTTGATTGGGAGGGGTGTGGCGTACCATAAAACGGACGAAACGGACCTCCTACGGTCGAAACGGGGGTCCTGTTGATCGGGAGGGGTGTGGCGTACCGCAAAACAGACGAAACGGACTTGTGTTGGAGCGCTACGGTCAAAACGGGGGTCCTATTCATCAGGAGGGGGTGTGGCGTACCCCAAAACGGGACTCCACGGGATACTGTTCATCTCCCCCGTCAACCTCCTCCAGCCTCCACGGGCTACCGTCGACCTCCTCCAGCCTCCATGGGCTCGTGTTCAACCAGCCTCCACCGCGCGCTACTCCACCAGCTACTGTTCAACCACCCCTCCACGGGAACCCCTCCACCGTCTACTGTTCATCCAGCCCTCCACACCACGGGGTCCTGTTCAACCACCCCTCTACGGGCACCCCTCCACCGTCTACTGTTCATCTAGCCCTCCACCACACCACGGGGTCCTGTTCATCCAGAAGCAATGCCACCGCTCACTGTTCATCCCCCCCCCCCCCCCGCAACGCTCACTGTTCATCCAATCAATCGTCTTCAGTTAGCTGCTGTAGTGAAGGAATCACTCGATCGGGTTCAGTTAACAGCCATCGATTGATCGCTCGGGTTCAGTAACGCGTAGCCTGCAGTGCAATCGCTCGGGTTCAGTTAGAGCCCAACGCCTCGCTCGGGTTCAGTTAGAGCCAACGCCTCGCACACACGCGCGTACGTGTACGAGAGAAACGCGCATCGCTCGGCCCCCAACCTCCCACCGTAACCGGGAACTCCCCGAAATTTTCCTCCCCATCGCTTCTACCACAGTTTTTTCCGTCATGGACGGCCCAAAGAATTGCATGCAGTTGCGTCTCCGGCCCGCCCAGGACGAAAAGCCCATTTTCTGTCATGATTTTTTGTCATAGAAGTAGGAGCCCATCACATCTATGATGATACCGGGTTTTGTCACAATTATCGTCATAGGAGTGTCATATGTATGACAGAAAAAAAATTCGTTCGGCCCAAAATGTCACGGATTTGTCTTTTTTTGTTGCGCCTCTACGTACGTCTAGGACTCCCACGAGGCCACCTAAATCTCTATGAAACTAAGTTGCTAGTGGTACCTGGAATATTGCCCCTGTACGACATCGTTATTTCCTTCTAGTTGCCGCACACTGAAACTATACTATGCAGTGATGCATGTTTTTATCTTCTGTGTTAGCAAGTAGAGAATAATTAGATTGTGGCTATGAAAAAGGGGTAGCGTTAGGATGGAATCTCTGAATTGGATCACGGACATCCACTTCATAACATACTGACTGTGCATCTATATATTTGTTGTAAATCCAGTTCTCTGCCATACAGTATAAGTACAAACTGCCCCTGCCTGGCCTCTGTCAAGGGTTCATCCCCGATGCTACTTTGAGTCATTTGCCACAACGAGAGCTTAGTATGATGGTGCATCGCGTTATCACCCGGTCGCCAGCTCACATGTGCTTGTAATTGCATACATGTGGTGCCTGGTGCCTGGCATTCGTCCTATTATGTTAGTCACAGTTTTGTCTGTTCATGAAAAATTAAGGTAATGTGGTGCACCTATGATTGCTACTCTGTAGTACTTTTAGCTTGGACCACATGAAACTACCAGTATTGGTAGTGTCTGTCTTATTACAATAGCAGTCGACACTAGCTGATGTGAGATCCCTTAGTAGTGAAGCTATGATTTTAACCCTATGGCTGTAAGTGGTGACTAATCAGGAGGAGTACCTGTCCTGGTCCTACTTCATTGTAGGACTTCATGTGATTATTAGTTATTTTTAACCAATGCTAGTCCTAGCATGTGTAGTCTATGTGGTGATGTTCTTTAGATTGCAGCAAGCAAGAACATGATTAGAACATATTAGTATGACATTTGATCTTAGCTTATTGATCCTAGCTATAAATCCATATATTTTGCAATAATGTTTTTGTTTGATTTGCTCATATTATTTGCAATCTACAGTAGTACTGGTACTTTGATTTCACCGCAATCTACAGTAGTAGTCTTTTTCTTATAAAGCTTCTTTACCATGTATTTGATTGCTCTTCTGGATTTGTGGGACTGAATCTAGGGTGCATGCTAGAAGCTAGAGCCGCAGGAGGTTCAGTTACATGCTCTTTAGTTTTTTTCCGTCAATGCTATGTTATGGTAGTCCATCCTATACGTTTCTAGGTTTTCTAACTTTATGCAAAACTTCCTGTCGGCTCGGTGGGGGATGATCCACCAGCATCCTGCTGCTTCGCGGTGGACGACAAGGACTTCCTCATGCACGAGGTGTATTCTAAGATCTGCGGCGACAAGGTAATCTCACTCTCTTCAACCCTAGTTGTTTTGTGTGTGCGGTTGCTGCAGATGGTGGTCTGTGTGGATCTTGTTATAGTGAGAGTGTTATGCTGGTAGTATATTTATCTTCTGCTTATTATCTTCTCCTTGATCTGACACTATTTATGTGCAAGCCTGGTAGTATGTTTTTTCCAAATGGGTTGTTTACTTGATTTATCTGTTGTTTGATTTGCTCCATCGACTTTTTTGATGTCCTTCTACATATATATGTTGGTTGTAATCTTCTTGAAGAATGCAAGTACTTGATATTCCATTCTGTTCTTGTAGGTGAATGGAACTTGTGTTGTTGGTCGAACTTCGTTGACGACTTCTACCCATGTTGAAGAGCATGTTCTATGGTATCCAAGAGTAGCTAGCTTTTATATTGCCAGAGCGGTTTATTTGTAGATCCCAATATTTATGATTGTGTGGATCTGGGTGAAGTTTGAAGTTCCTGGGTATGCAAGATTCGATGGTTAAACTAATTGTTGTGATGTGAATGAGTGTATGGAAACTGGTTGTTGTGATGTGAATGAGTGTATGGAATTTCACGTGTTCTGTTCTGTATAGCATATTGTAATAAACTTATTTTAGCTGTTATTTGAATATTTTCATATGCTTTCTCAGTTTCTCTCTTCTGTCTGTTTGATAATTGGGACCCATCTGAAAACTGGAGCTGACAAAAAAAGATGGAAATAAAAAAGAAATGGACCGCAAAATGTTGTGCGCTAGAAAATAAAAAGGCCAAATTGTAGGGCCAGGCCCAAGTAGCTAACCGAAATTAACATAAAATAAATATATTAAAAGGGCTTGCCTAAAAAATAATATATGGGCTGAATCAATGGCCCAGGCCCATGTAGCTAGTGAAAATTAACAGGAAAAATAAATATTAGAAAGGCTGAATTGTTGGGCTCGGCCCATGTAAAACACCGAATTGGACCGGGCTGATTCTTATCCACGTCAGCTTGCCACGCTAGATCCTACGTGGCCTGGGGAGGTTGCTAGTGACCAAAAATTTGGTCATGGAACCAACGACCTTTTACATATCACAAAGAAGGTCGCTAATTTCAGTTTACGACCGCCATCTTTTGACCTTTTGTTTTTGGTCACAAAACGGTCGCAAATGAAAAACAATGACCTTTCAGTGACCAATAGTGCTGGTCGCAAGTTGACATATTTCTTGTAGTGTCCTAGAGAAAGCTAAGTTGAAAGATGATGGTAGCAACTACAAGGACTGGGTCCGTAACTTGAGGATTATCCTCATTGCTGCACAACACAATTACGTCCTGGAAGCACCGCTAGGTGACAAACCCGCTACAGGAGCAACGCCAAATGTTATGAACACTTGGCAGAGCAAAGCTGAAGACTCCTCGATAGTTCAATGTGCCATGCTTTACGGCTTAGAACCGGGACTTCAACGACGTTTTGAACGTCATGAAGCATATGAGATGTTCCAGGAGTTGAAGTTAATATTTCAAGCAAATGCCAGGATTGAGAGATATGAACTCTCCAATAAGTTCTACACCTGCAAGATGGAGGAGAACAGTTCTGTCAAAGAACATATACTCAGAATGTCTGGGTACCACAACCACTTGACTCAGCTGGGAGTTAATCTTCCTGATGATAGTATCATTGACAGAGTTCTTCAATCACTGCCACCAAGCTACAAGAGCTTCGTGATGAACTATAATATGCAAGGGATGGATAAGACGATTCCTGAGCTCTTCGCAATGCTAAAGGCTGCGGAGCTAGAAATCAAGAAGGAGCATCAAGTGTTGATGGTCAACAAGACCACCAGTTTCAAGAAAAAGGGTAAAGGGGAGAAGGGGAACTTCAAGAAGAACAGCAAGCCAGTTGTTTCTCAAGTGAAGAAACCCAAGTCTGGACATAAGCCTGAGACTGAGTGCTTCTACTGCAAAGGGACTGGTCACTGGAAGCGGAACTGCCCCAAGTATTTGGCAAAGAAGAAGGATGGCAAAGTGAAAGGTATATTTGATATACATGTTATTGATGTGTACCTTACTAATGCTCGCAGTAGTGCCTGGGTATTTGATATGGGTTCAGTTGCTAACATTTGCAACTCGAAATAGGGGCTACGGATTAAGCGAAGATTGGCTAAGGACGAGGTGACGACGCGCGTGGGAAATGGTTCCAAAGTCGATGTGATCGCCATCGGCACGCTGCCTCTACATCTACCTTCGGGGTTAGTTTTAGACCTAATAATTATTATTTGGTGCCAGTGTTGAGCATGAACATTATATCTGGATCTTGTTTAATGCGAGACGGTTATTAATTTAAATCAGAGAATAATGGTTGTTCTATTTATAAGAGTAATATCTTTTATGGTCATGCACCCTTGATGAGTGGTCTATTTTTACTAAATCTTGATAGTAGTGATCCACATATTCATAGTATTGAAGCCAAAAGATGCAGCGGTGATAATGATAGTGCAACTTATTTGTGGCACTTCCGTTTTGGTCATATTGGTATAAAGTGCATGAAGAAACTCCATTCTGAGGGACTTCTGGAATCACTTGATTATGAATCACTTGGTACTTGCGAACCGTGCCTCATGGGCAAGATGACTAAAACTTCATTCTCCGGAACAATGGAGCGAGCAACAGAGTTATTGGAAATTATACATACTGATGTATGTGGTCCAATGAACATTGAGGCTCGTGGCGGATATCATTATTTTCTCACCTTCACAGATGATTTGAGCATATATGGGTATATCTACTTAATGAAACATAAGTCTGAAACATTTGAAAAGTTCAAAGAATTTTAGAGTGAAGTGGAAAATCATTGTAACAAGAAAATTAAGTTTCTACGATCTGATCGTGGAGGAGAATATTTGAGTTACGAGTTTGGTCTTCATTTGAAACAATGCGGAATAGTTTCTCAACTCATGCCACCCGGAACACCACAGTGTAATGGTGTGTCCGAATGTTGTAATCGTACTTTACTAGATATGGTGTGATCTATGATGTCTCTTACTGATTTACCGCTATCATTTCGGGGTTATGCTTTAGAGACAGATGCATTCACGTTAAAAAGGGCACCATCTAAATCTGTTGAGACGACACCTTATGAACTACGGTTTGGCAAGAAACCCAAGTTGTCGTTTCTTAAAGTTTGGGGCTGCGATGCTTATGTGAAAAAACTTCAACCTGATAAGCTCGAACCCAAATCAGAGAAATGTGTCTTCATAGGATACCCAAAGGAGACTGTTGGGTACACCTTCTATCACAGATCCGAAGGCAAGATATTTGTTGCTAAGAATGGATCCTTTCTAAAGAAGGAGTTTCTCTCGAAAGAAGTGAGTGGGAGGAAAGTAGAACTTGATGAGGTAATTGTACCTGCTCCCTTATTGGAAAGTAGTTCATCACTGACATCAGTTCCGATGATTCCTACACCAGTAAGTGAGGAAGCTAGTGATGATGATCATGAAACTTCTGATCAAGTTACTACCGAACCTTGTAGGTCAACCAGAGTGAGATCCGCACCAGAGTGGTACGGTAATCCTATTCTGGAGGTCATGTTACTTGACCATGACGAACCTACGAACTATGAGGAAGCGATGATGAGCCCAGATTCCGCAAAATGGCTTGAGGCCATGAAATCTGAGATGGGGTCCATGTATGAGAACAAAGTTTGGACTTTGGTTGACTTGCCCGATGATCGGCAGGCCATAGAGAATAAATAGATCTTGAAGAAGAAGACTGATGCTGACGGTAATGTTACTGTCTACAAAGCTTGACTTGTTGGAAAAGGTTTTCGACAAGTTCAAGGAGTTGACTAGGATGAGACCTTCTCACCCGTAGCGATGCTTAAGTCCGCCGAATCATGTTAGCAATTGTCGCATTTTATGATTATGAAATTTGGCAAATGGAAGTCAAAACTGCATTCCTTAATGGATATCTTAAAGAAGAGTTTTATATGATGCAACCAGAAGGTTTTTTCGATCCAAAAGGTGCTAACAAAGTGTGCAAGCTCCAGCGATCCATTTATGGACTGGTGCAAGCCTCTCGGAGTTAGAATATACGCTTTGATACTGTGATCAAAGCATATGGTTTTATACAGACTTTTGGAGAAGCCTGATTTACAAGAAAGTGAGTGGGAGCTCTGTTGCATTTTTGATATTATATGTAGATGACATATTGTTGATCGGAAATGATACTGAATTTCTGAATAGCATAAAAGGATACTTGAATAAGAATTTTTCAATGAAAGACCTCGGTGGAGCTGCTTATATATTGGGCATCAAGATCTATAGAGATAGATCAAGACGCTTGATGTCTACTACACAACCTTCTTGTAGATGTTGTTGGGCCTCCAAGTGTAGAGGTTTGTAGGACAGTAGCAAATTTCCCTCAAGTGGATGACCTAAGGTTTATCAATTCGTGGGAGGCGTAGGATGAAGATGGTCTCTCTCAGACAACCCTGCAACCAAATAACAAAGAGTCTCTTGTGTCCCCAACACACCCAATACAATGGTAAATTGTATAGGTGCACTAGTTTGGCGAAGCGATGGTGAAAAAAGTGCAATATGGATGGTAGATATAGGTTTTTGTAATCTAAAAATATAAAAACAGCAAGGTAGCAAGTGGTAAAAGTGAGCGTAAATGGTATTGCAATGCTAGGAAACAAGGCCTAGGGTTCATACTTTCACTAGTGCAAGTTCTCTCAACAATAACATAATTGGATCATATAACTATCCCTCAACATGCAACAAAGAGTCACTCCAAAGTCACTAATAGCGGAGAACAAATGAAGACATTATTGTACGGTATGAAACCACCTCAAAGTTATCCTTTTTGATCGATCTATTCCAGAGTCCGTAGTAAAATAACACGAAGCTATTATTTCCATTCAATCTATCATAGAGTTCATACTAGAATAACACCTTAAGACACAAATCTACCAAAAAACTAATGTCACCTAGATACTCCAATGTCACCTCAAGTATCCGTGGGTTTGATTATACAATATGCATCACAGAATCTCAGATTCATCTATTCAACCAACACAAAGAACTTCAAAGAGTGCCCCAAAGTTTCTACTGGAGAGTCAAGACGAAAACGTGTGCCAACCCCTATGCATAAGTTCACAAGGTCATGGAACTCGCAAGTTGATCACTGAGGGAGTCCTGGATTAGGGGGTCTCTAGACAGCCGGACTATATCCTTTGGCCGGACTGTTGGACTATGAAGATACAAGATTGAAGACTTCGTCCCGTGTCCGGATGGGACTTTCCTTGGCGTGGAAGGCAAGCTTGGCAATACGGATATGTAGATCTCCTCCCTTGTACCCGACTCTGTGTAACCCTAGCCCCCTCCGTGTCTATATAAACTGGAGGGTTTAGTACGTAGGACAACAACAATCATACCATAGGCTACCTTTTAGGGTTTAGCCTCTACGATCTCGTGGTAGATCAACTCTTGTAATACTCATATCATCAAGATCAATCAAGCAGGACATAGGGTATTATCTCCATCAAGAGGGCCCGAACCTAGGTAAAAACATCGTGTTCCCCGCCTCCTGTTACCATCCACCTTAGACGCACAGTTCGGGACCCCCTACCCGAGATCCGCCGGTTTTGACACCGACATTGGTGCTTTCATTGAGATTTCCACTGTGCCGTCACCGTAGGGCTTGATGGCTCCTTCGATCATCGGTAATGATGCGGTCCAGGGTGAGGTTTTCCTCCCCGGACAGATCTTCGTATTCGGCGGCTTCGCACTGTGGGCCAACTCGCTTGGCCATCTGGAGCAGATCGAAAGCTACGCCCCTGGCCATCAAGTCAGGTTTGGAAACTTAAACTATGCTACCGACATCCGCGGAGACTTGATCTTCGACGGATTCACACCCATGTCAGGTGCGCCCCACAATCACGACGAGCATGACGTAACTCTGCCGTCGGACAGTGTTTGGGAGATCACACCTGCAACTACTCCGGCCCTCAATCCGGAGCAAATTGCGCCATCCGAGGACGGAGGGATAGACCCCGCCATGGAGGCCGCACTCTCAGTGGCGATGGAGCCGGATACTGACTTCACCCCTTACGAGAGCCGTGTTGGCGAACAACTAGATTCGTCCTCGGCCATGGACTCCGAGCCACCTGCGTCCGTGACTATCGAATCTGATTGGGCACCGACCATGGAGTTCACCTCCGCGGATATCTTTCAACACTCACCTTTTGGCGACATGCTAAATTCATTAAGGTCTCTCTCCTTGGCAGGAGAACCTTGGCCGAACTATGTCCGACTAGAATGGGATGCAGACGACGAAGAAATTCGCTCCCCACCCACCACCCACTTAGTAGCCACTGTCGACGATTTAACCGACATGCTCGACTTCGACTCTGAAGACATCGACGGTATGGACGATGATGCAGGAGACGAGCAGGAACCACCACCCACAGGGCGCTGGACAACCACTTCACCACATGACATATACATGGTGGATACACCCAAAGAAAACAATGATGAAGAACGACATGATGCAGCGAAGAATAGCTCCCTCGAGAAGCAATCAAAGTGTCGGCGTAGGCGCCGCTCAAAATCCCGCCTCGGCAAAAACTGCGATAACAACGCAAGAGAAAATAACACTCCAGTCGACTCCAGAGGAAACGACGACCACATTGACCCAGCGGCAAAGCACGATGAAACTGCAAATGGCGAACATAGTACGGATCCGATGTTTGAACACGGCGACGCCGAAGATAAACCTCATGAAACCCCCTCTGGGGAGGAAAACAATCCGGATGAAGATGCACACATCATCCCGGAAATGCACTTGGATCAAGAGAACCTCCGCAGAAGCCTTATTGCCACAGCGAGGAGTCTGAAGAAGCAGAAGCAAAGGCTTAAGGCCACACAAATATGCTCAACAGCAGGTGGAACAAAGTGCTCGACAACGAAGAAAAGTATGGTGAAAGTTACCACACAAAGAGCTATCCAAAGCACGAGCTATTACCTGAATTCGACGATGAGGCCTTAGAGCCCACACAGCCGAAAAATACAACGGCCAACCGACCGGATCAACCACCTTGTAGCCGCGATTGAGCGGCTAACAAGACCGCGCATAAGTCAACACATGATCTACGTGAGGACTTGTGCCAAAAATCCAGTATGACCAGATCCATCTATGGATCTAGGAAGCGCGCTTTGGCACAAAATCAAAACCGAATACTACAACCGTCCGAACGCCATGATGCATCCAAATACAGGGGTGCCGCACACCCCCTATGTTTCACCGATGATGTGCTGGACCACGAATTTCCAGAAGGATTCAAACCAGTGAACATAGAGGCGTACGACGGGACCACAGACCCTGGGGTTTGGATTGAGGACTTTATCCTCCATATCCATATGGCTCGCGGAGACGATCTCCACGCCATCAAGTACTTGCCCCTCAAGCTTAAAGGACCAGCTCGGCACTGGCTGAAAAGCCTCCCCGAAAACTCAATTGGAAGTTGGGAGGAGCTCGAGGATGCTTTTCGGGCTAATTTTCAAGAGACCTATGTCCGACCTCCGGATGCCCGGAGAGTCAGCCCGAAAGCTTTGGAACAGGTTTCTCACTAAGAAGAACCAAATCGTCGACTGCCCGGACGCCGATGCCTTAGCAGCTTTCAAGCACAGCGTCCGAGACGAATGGCTCACCAGACACCTCGGACAAGAAAAACCGAGAACAATGGCAGCCCTGACAAGCCTCATGACGTGCTTTTGCGCGGGCGAAGATAGCTAGTTAGCCCGCAGTAGCACCAGTGACCCAAGCACATCCGAAGTTAGGGATGGCAATGGAAAACCACGACGCAGTAAAAGCAAGCGTCGAAATAAAGAAGACAGCCCAGATAATACGGCGGTAAACGCCGGATTCAGGGGCTCTCGACCAGGTCAGCAGAAAAAGCCTTTCAAAGGCAGCAGAGGTGGACCGTCTAGCCTAAACAAGATTCTAGACAAACTATGTCAGATTCATGGCACCCCAGATAAACTTGCAAATCACACCCACAGAGAATGTTGGGTCTTCAAGCAGGCCGATAAGCTAAACGCCGAACACAAGGGGAGGGAGACACCAAGCGAAGACGAGGACGAACCTCGCCAGCAAAACACTGGAGGACAGAAAAAATTACCACCAGAGGTTAAAACAGTAAACATGATCCACGTGACGAAGAGGAGAAGCAAACACACACTCCGAGACATACGCGCCGTAGAGCCCGTCACCCCTAAGTCCAACCCCTCGTTGGCCTGCCCGATCACTTTTGATCGCAGGGATCACCCGACAAGCATCCGACATGAAGGATTGGCTGCCTTGGTGTTAGACCCAATAATAAATGGATACCATCTCACACGAGTCCTTATGGACGACGGCAATGGTCTAAATCTGATTTATCTGGACACAGTCCGCAAAATAGGGATAGACCCGACAAAAATCAGCCACAGTAATACTACCTTCAAGGGAGTAATACCAGGCACAGAGGCCTGCTCCACGGGCTCTCTAATACTAGAGGTTGTATTCGGTTCACCCGACAACTACCGAAGTGAGAAGTTAGACTTCGACATTGCTCCATTCCGAAGCGGCTATCAAGCACTACTCGGAAGAACAGCTTTCGCTCGTTTTAATGCGGTACCACATTACGCTTCTCTTAAGCTTAAGATGCCTGGTCCACGTGGCACCATCACAGTTGGTGGAAATATTGAGCGTTCTCTATGCACGGAAGAACGTGTGGCGGCTTTAATAGCCTAGTGATACGTCCATTTTGCATCATGCTTTTATCTCGATATTTATTGCATTATGGGCTGTTATTTCACATTATGTCACAATACTTATGGCTATTCTCTCTTATTTTACAAGGTTTACATAAGGAGGGAGAATGCCGGCAGCTGGAATTCTGGGCTGGAAAAGGAGCAAATATTAGAGACCTATTCTGCACAACTCCAAAAGTCCTGAAACTCCACAGAATACCTTATAATAAATAATGAAAAATCCTCGCCAAAGATGAAGACCAGGGGGCCCACACCCTTTCCACGAGGGTGGGGAGCGCCCCCCCCCCTAGGGAGCGCCCCCTACCTCGTGGGCCCCCTAGTGGCTCTCCGATGACCATCTTCTCCTATATGAAGTCTTTTGTCGAGAAAAAAAAATAAGAAGCAACCTTTCGGGATGAAACTCCGCCGCCACGAGGCGGAACCTTGGCGGATCCAATCTAGAGCTCCGGCAGAGCTGTTCTGTGGGGGAAACTTCCCTCCTGGAGGGGGAAATCATCGCCATCGTCATCACCAACGCTCCTCTCATTGGGAGAGGGCAATCTCCATCAACATCTTCATCAGTACCATCTCATCTCAAAACCCTAGTTCATCTCTTGTATCCAATTCTTGTCTCCAAGTCCGGGATTGGTGCTAGTAGGTTGCTAGTAGTGTTAATTACTCCTTGTAGTTGATGCTAGTTGGTTTAATTGGTGGAAGATCATATGTTCAGATCCTTTATGCATATTATTACCTCTTTGATTATGAATATGAATATGCTTTGTGAGTAGTTACGTTTGTTCCTGAGGACAAGGGAGAAGTCTTGCTATTAGTAGTCATGTGAATTTGGTATTCGTTCGATATTTTGATGAGATGTATGTTGTCTAGCCTCTAGTGGTGTTATGTGAACGTCGACTACATAACACTTCACCATTATTTGGGCCTAGAGGAAGCCATTGGTAAGTAATAAGTAGATGATGGGTTGCTAGAGTGACAGAAGCTTAAACTCTAGTTTATGCGTTGCTTCGTAAGGGGCTGATTTGGATCCATATGTTTCATGCTATGGTTAGGTTTACCTTAATACTTTTGTTGTAGTTGTGGATGCTTGCAATAGAGGTTAATCATAAGTGGGATGCTTGTTCAAGTAAGAACAACACCCAAGCACCGGTCCACCCACATGTCAAATTATCAAAGTACCGAATGTGATGAAAACTAGCTTGACGATATTACCATGTGTCCTCGGGAGCGCTTTTCCTTATATAAGAGTTTGTCCAGGCTTGTCCTTTGCTACAAAAAGGATTGGGCCACCTTTCTGCACTTTATTTACTTTTGTTACTTGTTGCTCGTTACAAATTATCTTATCACAAAACTATCTGTTACCAATTATTTCAGTACTTGCAGAGAATACATTGCTGAAAAACGCTTTTCATTTCCTTCTGCTCCTCGTTGGGTTCGACACTCTTACTTATCGAAAGGACTACGATAGATCCCCTATACTTGTGGGTCATCAAGACTCTTTTCTGGTGTCGTTGCCGGAGAGTGAAGCGCCTTTGGTTGGTGGAATTTTGTAAGGAAAAATTTATATAGTGTGCTGAAATATACTGTCACTTGTTACTATGGAAAGTAATCCTCTGAGGGGCTTGCTCGGGGTATCTTCACCCCGACCAGTAGAGCAAAGAGTTGCTCCTCAACCTACTAAACATATTGAAGATGAAATTCCTTATGAGTATCCTTTGGGTATGATAGAAGAACTGCTAGCTAATCCTTTTACAGGAGATGGAACAAAGCATCCTGATGAACACCTAATATATGTGGATGAAGTTTGTGGATTATTTAAGATTGTAGGTATACCCGATGATGTTGCTAAGAAGAAGGTCTTCCCTTTATCTTTGAAGGGAGACGCATTGATATGGTATAGGCTATGTGATGATACGGGATCATGGAACTATAGAAGATTGAAATTGGAATTTCATCAAAAGTATTACCCTATGCATCTTGTTCATCGTGATCGCAATTATATATATAATTTTTGGCCTCGCGAAGGAGAAAGCATCGCTCAAGCTTGGGGGAGGCTTAAATCAATGTTATATTCATGCCCCAATCATGAGCTCTCAAAAGAAATGATTATTCAAAAAATTATGCTCGGCTTTCTGAAAACAATCGCACCATGCTCGATACTTCTAGTGTTGGCTCTTTTATGATGAAGACTATTGGATTTAGATGGGATTTATTGGATAGAATTAAACGCAGCTCTGAAGATTGGGATCTCGACAAAGGTAAGGAGTCAGGTATGACACCTAAGTTTGATTGTGTTAAATCTTTTATGGATACCAATATTTTTCGTAAATTTAGCACTTAATATAGACTTGACTCTGAGATAGTAGCTTCTTTCCGTGAATCTTTTGCTGCTTATGTTGATCTCCCCAAGGAGAAGTGTTTTAAATATCATCCTCCCATAGAAGTAAAAGTAGCTGCACCTATTAAAGTTGAAGAAAAGACTGTCACTTATAATGATCCTATTGTTCCTACTTGTTATGTTGAGAAACCACCTTTCCCTGTTAGGATAAAGGATCATGCTAAAGCTTCAACTGTGGTTCGTAAAAGCAATATTAAAACATATACACCTCCTGAGCAAGTTAAAGTAGAACCTAATATTGCTATCGTTAAAGATCTCTTGTCTGATAATATAGATGGGCATGTTATTTACTTCTGTAATGAAACTGCTAGAATTGCTAAACCCCGTGATACAGATAAACCTAGACCTGTGGTAGGCATGCCTGTTATTTCTGTTAAAATAGGAGATCATTGTTATCATGGCTTATGTGATATGGGTGCTAGTGCTAGCGCAATACCTATTGACTTATACAACGAAATTATGCATGACATTGCACCTGTTGAGTTAGAAGAAATTGATGTTACTATTAAACTTGCTAATAGAGATACTATTTCACCAATGGGAATTGTTAGAGATGTTGAAGTCTTGTGTGGGAAAACTAAATATCCTGCTGATTTTCTTGTTCTTGGTTCCCCACAAGATAGCTTTTGTCCCATTATATTTGGTAGACCCTTTTTAAATACTGTTAATGCTACCATAGATTGCACAAGGGATGTTGTTACTGTCAGCTTAGATGATATGACTCATGAATTTAATTTCTCTAAATTTAGTAAACAACACCATGAAGAAGAATTGCCTAGTAAGGATGAAATTATTGGTCTTGCTTCTATTGCCTTACCTCCTAGTGATCCTTTAGAACAATATTTGCTAGACCATGAGAATGATATGTTTATTAATGAAAGATGGGAAATAGATGAAGTATTCTTTAAACAGGAACCTATGCTGAAACACAATTTGCCTGTTGAAATCCTAGGGGATCCCCCTCCACCTAAGGGTGATCCCATGTTTGAGCTTAAACCGTTGCCTGATAATCTTAAATATGCTTATCTTGATGAAAAGAAGATATATCCTGTTATTATTAGTGCTAACCTTTCAGAGCATGAAGAAGAAAGATTATTGAAAACTCTGAAGAAGCACTGTGCTGCTATTGGATATAGTCTTGATGATCTTAAGGGCATTAGTCCCACTCTATGTCAACATAAAATAAATTTGGAAGCAGATGCCAAACCAGTTCATGATCCTCAACGACGTCTGAATCCTAAAATGAAAGAAGTGGTAAGAAAAGAAATACTAAATCTTCTGGAGGCAGGTATAATTTATCCCGTTGCTGATAGTCAGTGGGTAAGTCCTGTTCATTGTGTCCCTAAGAAGGGAGGTATTACTGTTGTTCCTAATGATAAATATGAATTGATTCCACAAAGAATTATTACAGGTTATAGGATGGTAATTGGTTTCCGTAAATTAAATAAGGATACTAAGAAAGATCACTACCCCTTACCTTTTATCGATCAAATGCTAGAAAGATTATGCAAACATACACATTACTGCTTTCTAGATGGTTATTCTGGTTTCTCTCAAATACCTGTGTCGGCTAAAGATCAATCAAAGACTACTTTTACATGCCCTTTTGGTACTTTTGCTTATAGACGTATGCCTTTTGGTTTATGCAATGCACATGCTACCTTTCATAGATGCATGATGGCTATATTCTTTGACTTTTGTGAAAAGATTTGTGAGGTTTTCATGGACGACTTTTCCGTCTATGGATCTTCTTTTGATGATTGCCTGAGCAATCTTGATCAAGTTTTGCAGAGATGTGAAGAAACTAATCTTGTCTTGAATTGGGAAAAGTGCCACTTTATGGTTAATGAAGGTATTGTCTTGGGGAATAAAGTTTCTGAAAGAGGTATTGAAGTTGATAAAGCCAAGGTTGATGCTATTGAAAAGATGCCATGTCCCAAGGACATCAAAGGTATAAGAAGTTTCCTTGGTCACGCCAGATTTTATAGGAGGTTCATTAAGGACTTCTCAAAAATTTCTCGGCCTCTGACTAATTTATTACAAAAAGATATACCATTTGTCTTTGATGATGATTGTGTAGAAGCATTTGAGATACTTAAGAAAGCATTAGTCTCTGCACCTATTGTTCAGCCACCTGATTGGAATTTACCCTTTGAAATTATGTGTGATGCTAGCGATTATGCTGTAGGTGCTGTTCTAGGGCAAAGAGTTGATAAGAAATTAAATGTTATCCATTATGCTAGTAAGACTCTAGACAATGCTCAAAGAAATTATGCTACTACTGAAAAAGAACTTTTAGCAGTTGTATTTGCTTGTGATAAGTTCAGACCTTATATTGTTTATTCTAAAGTAACTATCCACAGTGATCATGCTGCTATTAAATATCTTATGGAGAAGAAAGATGCTAAACCTAGACTTATTAGATGGGTTCTCTTGCTACAAGAATTTGATTTGCATATTGTTGATAGAAAAGGAGCTGAGAACCCCGTTGCAGACAACTTATCTAGGTTAGAAAATGTTCTTGATAACCCACTACCTATTGATGTTAGCTTACCTGATGAACAATTAAATGTCATAAGTACTTCTCGTAGTACCCCTTGGTATGCTGATTATGCTAATTACATAGTTGCTAAATTTATACCACCTAGCTTCACATACCAACAAAAGAAAAAGTTCTTCTATGATTTGAGACATTACTTTTGGGATGACCCACATCTTTATAAAGAAGGAATAGATGGTGTTATTAGACGTTGTGTACCTGAGCATGAACAGGAACAGATCCTACGCAAGTGCCACTCGAAAACTTATGGAGGACACCACGCGGGAGATAGAACTGCACATAAGGTATTGCAATCCGGTTTTTATTTACCTACTCTCTTCAAGGATGCCCGTAAGTTTGTCCTATCTTTTGATGAATGTCAAAGAATTGGTAATATTAGTAGACGTCAAGAAATGCCTATGAATTATTCACTTGTTATTGAACCGTTTGATGTTTGGGGCTTTGATTATATGGGACCTTTTCCTGCCTCTAATGGATATACACATATTTTAGTTGCTGTTGATTACGTTACTAAGTGGGTAGAAGCTATTCCAACTAGTAGTGCTGATCATAACACTTCTATTAAAATGCTTAAAGAAGTTATTTTTCCGAGGTTTGGAGTCCCTAGATATTTAATGACTGATGGTGGTTCACATTTTATTCATGGTGCTTTCCGTAAAATGCTTGCTAAATATGACGTCAATCATAGAATTGCATCTTCGTATCACCCACAGTCCAGTGGTCAAGTAGAATTGAGTAATAGAGAAATCAAATTAATTTTGCAAAAGACTGTCAATAGGTCTAGAAAGAATTGGTCCAAGAAACTTGACGATGCATTATGGGCCTATAGAACTGCATATAAAAATCCTATGGGTATGTCTCCGTATAAAATTGTCTATGGAAAAGCATGTCATTTACCTCTCGAACTAGAACATAAGGCATATTGGGCTATTAAAGAGCTCAACTACGATTTTAAACTTGCCGGTGAAAAGAGGTTATTTGATATTAGCTCTCTTGATGAATGGAGAACCCAATCTTATGAAAATGCTAAGTTGTTTAAAGAAAAGGTTAAAAGATGGCATGACAAAAGGATACAAAAGCGTGAGTTTAATGTAGGTGATTATGTATTGCTATACAACTCTCTTTTAAGATTTTTTGCAGGAAAACTTCTCTCTAAATGGGAAGGCCCCTATGTTATCGAGGAGGTTTATCGTTCCGGTGCCATAAAAATCAACAACTTCGAAGGCACAAATCCGAAGGTGGTAAACGGTCAGAGAATTAAACATTATATCTTAGGTAATCCCATAAATGTTGAAACCAATATTATTGAAATTGTAACCCCGGAGGAATACATAAGGGACACTTTCCAGAACGTTTCAAACTCTGAAAAGGAATAGGTGTGTGGTACGGTAAGTAAACCGATTCCAAAACAGTTTTTAAGGCAATATTTATCCGTTTTGGAATATTTAGAAAAATAGAAAATTAAGTAGCAGTCTGGGAAGGACACGAGGGCCCCACGAGGGAGGAGGGCGCGCCCTACCCCCCTGGGCGCCCCCTACCTCGTGAGCACCTCGTGTGCCTTCCGGACTCCGTTTTCTTGCACGGTACGTATTTTGGTTGGTAAAAATTCACTATATATTCTCCCGAAGGTTTTGACTCCCGTATCACGCAATTATCCTCTGTTTTTGTTTCAGGCTGTCCCACTTCAGATTAGATCAACATGTCTTCCCAGGATTCGGAAGGAGAAAGCTATGTGGATGATTACTTAGCTAATCCTAAGGTCTATGGAGATGTGGAGCACGATAGTTGGACCACGGAGGAAGAAGAAGACTATGAACCCAATGAGAAGGAGGAGACGAGCTCAGATGAAGATGAAGCCCCATTACCTCAACCTGGGGATATGCACATGGAGGTCAAAAAGTCAAGTATCCCTGATAGGGTAAAGAAACCAAAATTCGGGTTTATTCCTTTTCGTCTCTTGCAGGAAAATAAGCAGGACCTATGCAAAAAGATATTAACCCTGGAGTGGGAGATTGATGATCTGAGGGATCAAAATGTCGTCCTCAAGCATAAATTAAGAAAGAAGTCTATGTCATCAACTAAGTCAGCAACACCTCCACCTTCTTCACCAACCAAGGAGATATAATCACATGGGTATGGGCACTCCCCTTGGCAACCGCCAAGCTTGGGGGAGGTGCCCCGATATCGTATCATAATCACAACTCCTATCTTTACCGTTTTCCTTAGTTCGATCCTGTTAGTAGTATTTTGATCTAGTAGAATAAAGTTTATGGCATGATCTAGTTTTAAGTTTTGCTTTATGATCTCTCTATGTAATCGTGTCCGTGAGCTATATAATAAAGATTAGTGTGGAGTCAAGGGCTTGATTTTCTTGCTATGATCTTGGGTGAATAAAAGAAAAGAGAAAAAGAATAAGAAGAAACAAAAGTTCATATTGATCTTATTGATAGTAATGACTTCACATAGAAAGAGTGTGATGATTAAAAGTTATTGGGAGCTTGATGTCTACTACACAACCTTCTTCTTGTAGACATTGTTGGGCCTCCAAGTGCAGAGGTTTGTAGGACAGTAGCAAATTTCCCTCATGTGGATGACCTAAGGTTTATCAATCCGTGGGAGGCATAGGATGAAGGTGGCCTCTCTCAAACAACCCTGCAACCAAATAACAAAGAGTCTCTTGTGTCCCCAACACACCCAATACAATGGTAAATTGCATTGGTGCACTAGTTCGGTGAAGAGATGGTGAAACAAGTGCAATATGGATGGTAGATATAGGTTTTTGTAATCTGAAAATATAAAAACAGCAAGGTAGCAAGTGGTAAAAGTGAGCATAAACGGTATTGCAATGCTAGGAAACAAGGCCTAGGGTTCATACTTTCACTAGTGCAAGTTCTCTCAACAATAATAACATAATTGGATCATATAAATATCCCTCAACATGCAACAAAGAGTCATTCCAAAGTCACTAATAGCGGAGAACAAACGAAGAGATTATTGTAGGGTACGAAACCACCTCAAAGTTATCCTTTCTGATCGATCTATTCAAGAGTCCGTAGTAAAATAACACGAAGCTATTCTTTCCGTTCAATCTATCATAGAGTTCATATTAGAATAACACCTTAAGACACAAATCAACAAAAACCCTAATGTCACCTAGATACTCCAATGTCACCTCAAGTATTCGTGGGTATGATTATACGATATGCATCACACAATCTCAGATTCCTCTATTCAACCAACACAAAGAACTTCAAAGAGTTCCCCAAAGTTTCTACCGGAGAGTCAAGATGAAAACGTGTGCCAACCCCTATGCATAAGTTCACAAGGTCACGGAACTCGCAATTTGATCACCAAAACGTACATCAAGTGGATCACATGAATATCCCATTGTCACCACAGATAAGCACATGCAATACATACATCAAGTGTTCTCAAATCCTTAAAGACTCAATCCGATGAGATAACTTCAAAGGGAAAACTCAATCCATTACAAGAGAGTAGATGGGGAGAAACATAGCTACTGGTAGATAGCCTCAGCCCCAAGGGTGAACTACTCCCTCCCCGTCATGGAGAGGGACGGGATGATGAAGATAGCCACCGGAGAGGGATCCCCCCTCCGGCAGGGTGCCGGAACGGGTCTAGATTGGTTTTCGGTGGCTACAGAGGCTTGCGGCGGCGGAACTCCTGATTTAGGTTTCTTTTTGGAAGTTTGGGTATATATAAGAGGTGTTGGAGTCGGGAACAAGTCAGGGGGTCCCCGAGGCGGCCACGAGATAGGGGGGCGCCCAGGGGGTAGGGTGTGCCCCCACCCTCGTGGTGGCCTCGGGACTCCTCTGGTCCATCTCCGATACTCCGTGGGCTTCTTTTGGTCCAAAAATAATCTCCGTGAAATTTCAGGTCAATTGGACTCCGTTTGATTTTCCTTTTCTGCGATACTCGAAAACAAGGAAAAAATAGAACTGGCACTGGGCTCTAGGTTACTATTTTAGTCCCAAAAATCATGTAAAAGAACATATAAATGCATATAAAACATCCTAGATGGATAATATAATAGCATGGAACAATCAAAAATTATAGATACGTTGGAGAGGTATCAACGCTTAATTGGAGTTTCACAAAGCACATACCTTGATAAAGTTTTGAAGAAGTTCAAAATGGATCAAGCAAAGAAACGGTTTTATCCTGTGTTACAAGGTGTGAAGTTGAGTCAGACTCAATGCCCGGCCACTGCAGAAGATAGAGAGAAAATGAAAGTCATTCCCTATGCTTCAGCCATTGGTTCTATCATGTATGGAATGCTGTGTACCAGACCTGATGTGTGCCTTGCTATTAGTTTAGCAGGGAGATACCAAAGTAATCTAGGAGTGGATCACTGGACAACGGTCAAGAACATCCTGAAATACCTGAAAAGGACAAATGATATGTTTCTCGTATATGGAGGTGACAAAGAGCTCGTCGTAAACGGTTACGTCGATGCAAGATTTGACACTGATCCGGATGACTCTAAGTCACGGAATAGATACGTGTTTTTATTAAATGGTGGAGCTGTCAGTTGGTGCAGTTCCAAGAAGAGCGTCGTGGCGGGATCTACATCTGAAGCGGAGTACATAGCTTCTTGATAATCCCCAAGTGCAGGGAATCATCGTAGCAATTTCCAAAGGTGGAATTGATAAGTATGGAGTGTCGAACCCACAAGGAGCTAAAGGTAAGATCAATATTCTCTCAAGCCCTATCTGCCACTGATACGACTCTACGTACACCAAACGTTTGCTTACAACTACAAACGAGAAATAAAACTACGTTGTGGGTATGAATAGGATAATTTTGCATGATATCGGAGAGCTAAAATATGAAAGTAGGTGCTATTATCACAAAATTAGAATATATTACCAAATATTATAAATAGCGAGTATGGAATAATGGTGGATCGATGTGCGGAATTGTCCTAGGCAATTGTTAACAAGACCGGTAATCACTATTGTAGTTTCATATGAGGGAGATGCATAAGATAACATACTTTCTCTACTTGGATCATATGCACTTATGATTGGAACTATAGCAAGCATCTGCAACTACTAAATATCATTAAGGTAAAACCCAACCATAGCATTAAAGCATCAAATCCTCTTTATCCCATACGCAACAACCCCCTTACTCGGGTTTGTGTTTCAGTCACTCACGCAACCCACTATAAGCGAATCATAAACGTATTGCAACACCCTACAACGGGAATCCCTCACGCTTGCACGACACGGAGGGCACCATAGGACAGCACCAAAGTAAAACATACAACTCATACCAATCTAGATCATCAATCAACCCAAAGACAAAGGATATCTACTCAAAACATCATAGGATGGCAACACATCATTGGATCATAATATGTGGCATAAAGCACCATGTTCAAGTAGGGATTACAGCGGGGTGCAGGAGAGTGGACCGGGTAAAAGAGATGAGGATGGTGATGATGATGGTGATGTTGATGAAGACGATCACCGCGGCAATGATTCCCCTCTCGATGGCACTCCGGTGCCACCAAGAGAGAGGAGGAGAGGTTCTCCCCCTTATGCTTCCTCCTCCATAGCCTCCCCCTGGATGGGGAGAGGTTCTCCCTCTGGTCCTTGGCCTTCATGATGCTTATGGCCCCTCCGGGATCCTCCTCCATGCCCTCCGGTGATGATAGCCCCCTCCGGCAGGGTGCCAGAGAGGGCCTAGATTGGTTTTCGGTGGCTACGGAGGCTTCTGGCAGTGGAACTCCCGATCTAGGTTAATTTTCTGAGTTTCTGTGTCTATAGGATTTTTTGGCATCGGTCTCCTGTCAAGGAGGTGCCCGAGGCATCCACGAGGCAGGCCCACGCGCCTGGGGGGTGTGGGCGCGCCCCCACCCTCGTGGATGCCCTGGGACTCTACTGGCCCAACTCTTTTACTCATGGGTCTTCTTTTGGTCCATAAAAAACGTCAAAAATTGGCACGTCAATTGGACTCCATTTGATATTCCTTTTCTGTAAAACTCATGAAAAACAGAAACTGGCACTGGGCACTAGGTTAATAGGTTAGTCCCACAAATCATATAAAATAGCATATAAATGCATATAAAACATCCAAGGTTGATAATGTAATAGCATGAATACTTCATAAATTATAGATACATTGGAGACGTATCAGCATCCCCAAGCTTAATTCCTGCTCGTCCTCGAGTAGGTAAATGATAAAAGAAATAATTTATGAAGTGTGAATGCTAGCAAGTGCATAAGTTTCATCAATGATAGTTCCAGTCACTTTTTCTAGCATCATTATATATCATAACAGTAGCTCATTTTCATAAAGCTTTTCATGATCAAGTAACAAGTTATTCACATGTTAAAGTATAGATCATAAACTTTCTTGAAACTAACAAACTATATTCTCAGTCATCAAACAATTGCAGTTCATCTTATTTTCAGGAAGGGTCTATGTCAGAGCTTTGATTTAGCAAACTCCACATACTCAACTATCATTTAATATTTCATAATTGCTAACACTCACGTGATATTTATGGGTTCAAAGTTTTAATCAGACACAGAGAAAGATAGGGGCTTATAGATTCGCCTCCCAACCTTTTACCTCAAGGGTAATGTCAACAATAATAGTTCATGATAACTTACATCCAATTGGATATATATATATCAGGATCTTTCCAACACAATGTGCTACCAAAGGATAAGATGTAAAAATAAAAGGTGAAGATCACCATGACTCTTGCATAAGGGTAGAAGATAAAAGTAAAAGATAAGCCCTTCGCAGAGGGAAGCAGAGGTTGTCATGCGCTTTTATGGTTGGATGCACAAAATCTTAATGCAAAAGAACGTCACTTTATATTGCCACTTGTGATATGGACCTTTATTATGCAGTCCGTTGCTTTTATTTCTTCCACATCACAAGATCGTATAAAGCTTATTTTCTCCACATTAATAGTTCATACATATTTAGAGGACAATTTTTATTGCATGCACTGATGACAACTTACTTGAAGGATCTTACTCAATCCATAGGTAGGTATGGTGGACTCTCATGGCAAAACTAGTTTAAGGGATGTTTGGAAGCACAAGTAGTATCTCTACTTGGTGAAAAGAATTTGGCTAGCATGAGGGGGAAAAGCAAGCTCAACATGTTGGACGATCCAAGACAATATACTTTATTTCGGATATAAGAAAACATAACCCATTACGTTGTTTTCCTTGTCCGACATCAACCTTTTAGCATGTCATATTTTAATGAGTGCTCACAATTACAAAAGATGTCCAAGATAGTATGTTTATATGTGAAATCTCTCTTCCTTCAATATTCTTTCATGAATTGTTCAAGTGACCAATTCTACGTTTGCTAACTTTCAATAAGTTTACTACCTATACTTATTCTGTGTGAAGTCATTACTCCCCATGGTATAAGCATATGAAACATATATAAATTCAGATTTATGATATTCAATTCATTCAACCATTTACTCATAGGATATATGTGAAGCACGTGAGTAAATGACAAACTACTCCAAAAAGATATAAGTGAAGGACACTGAGTAGTCAAATAATTAACTAGCCATGGGAGGATTGTTTTTCATTCAAGATTTCAGATCCAATGATTTTATTCAAACAGCAAGTAAAATTGAAAATACGCTCCAAGCAAAACACATATCATGTTACGAATAAAAATATAGCTCCGAATAAGGTATACCGATAGTTTTTGAAGACGAAAGAGGGGATGCCTGCCGGGGCATCCCCAAGCTTAGGCTTTTGAGTCTTCCTTGAATATTACCTTGGGGTGCCTTGGGCATCCCCAAGCATAGGGTCTTTCCACTCCTTATTCTCCTCATATCGATATCTCGCCCAAAGCTTGAAAACTTCAATCACACATAACTTAATGGAACTTCATGAGATAGGTTAGTATGATAAAGAGTAAACCATTCACTTTGGTACTGTCAAAGACAAGACTCATAATTGTTCTCACACAATGCCTACTGTACCATATCATTTCTACAATTTATATTGAGAAATATAAGTCATAGAAACTAGAAAACAAGCAAACTATGCAATGAAAACAGAATCTGTCAGAAACAGAACAGTCTGTAATGATGTAAACACTAACCATACTTCTGCTACTAAAACAATTATGAAATAAATTGGTGGACGTGTGGAATTTGTATATTAATCTTCTGCAAAAAGAATCAGCACCAAAGCACTCTTATGTAAAAATGGCAGCTAATCTCGTGAGCGCAAAGTTTCTGTTTTTTACAGCAAGATCACATTAACTTTCACCTAAGTCTTCCCAAAGGTCTTACTTGGCACTTTATTGAAACAAAAGCTATAAAACATGATTAATACAGTATCTTAATCATGTAAACACACAAAAACAGTAAGGGTAAATATTGGGTTGTCTCCCAACAAGCGTTTTTCTTTAATGCCTTTTAGCTAGGCATGATGGTTTCAATGATGCTCACATAAAAGATAAGAATTGAAACATAAAGAGAGCATCCCGAAGAATATGACTAGCACATTTAAACCTAACCCACTTCCTATGCCTAGGGATTTTGTGAGCACATGATTTATAGGAACAAGAATCAACTAGCATAGGAAGGAAAAACAAGTATAACTACAAAACTTTAAGCATATAGAGAGAAAACTTGATATTATTACAACCCTACAAGCATGTATTCCTCGCTCATAATAATTTTCAGTAGCATCATGAATGAGTTCAACAATATAACCATCACATAAATCATTCTTTTCATGATCTACAAGCATATAAATTTTTCTATTCTCCACATAAGCAAAATTCTTCTCATTCGAAATAGCGGGATCACTAGTTCCTAAAGTTGACACTCTTCCAAACCCACTTTAGATGATATTATTATTCATACTACAAAATATATAAGTGAAGTTCACGGAGCGTTCTACAATTAATATAGACTAACCAATATCCAAGCTCAAAATGTATAAGTGAAGCACACGAAACATTCTATAAAGCCACACTCAAAAGATTTAAGTGAAGCTCAAAGAGCAATTCTGTACGATCATACTTAGAAGATATAAGTGAAGCACATGAAGTATTCTATAAATTGATTAAGGGACATCTCATACTAGCATGGTTCTTAAAGGAAAATAAAAACACAAAGGACACAAATCATGTGAACAAAACAAAAACCGAGGTATACCGATATTTGTTGAAGAAGAAAGATGGGATGCCAACCGGGGCATACCCAAGCTTAGATGCTTGAGTATCCTTAAAATATTTACTTGGGATGCCTTGGGCATCCCCAAGCTTGAGCACTTGCCTCTCTTTATTCTTCTCACATCGGTGACTCCTCGTTCTTCGAACACTTCATCCACACAAAACTTTAACAAAAACTTTGTGAGATCCGTTAGTATAATAAAGCAAATCACTACCTTTAGGTACTGTTTAAAACCCATTAAAATTTAATATTAGAACTATATCTACTGTATTCCAACTTCTCTATGGTTCATACCCTCCGATACTAGCCATAGATGCATCAAAATAAGCAAACAACACACGAAAAATAGAATCTGTCTAAAACAGGACAGTCTGTAGTAATCTGGAGGTTTAGTAAACTTCTGTAACTCCAATAATTATGAAATAAATTTTACAATTTGAAACATTTGTACAGAAGTAATGTGCAAAAAGTTTCAGACCCATTTGACTTCCCAGTAAAAAATGTAAAATCACGCGCTACAGCCAAAGTTTCTGTTTTTGTTCTGCGCATAGTAGACAAGCAATCTAATCATCCTAAAACCAAAGTCGAGCTACATTGTTCCGCGCTACAGCCAAACTTTAACAATAATTATGGATATATGTAAGGGGATAATTATTTACACAGAAACTTCCATGAAAAATTCTACATTGTTCCGTGAGCATGAACACGAGTGCTCAAGGTCGAGCCTCACTTCTTCAATGCATAACTTTCCAATCACTTCTCTTTTTGAAAAACTTTTTAGGCATGAGAGGCAAGTAAATTTTTTTGGATTTTCATTCTTTTAATTTTTTGTATGTTTCACCCACATCTAAACATAAACAAAAAGGAAAAACAAAATCTACTTAGTGAAGAAAGCAAACAAGCATACACAAGAATATCAACCCCACGCTATTGCTCCCCGGCAACGGCGCCAGAAAAGAGCTTGATAATCCCCAAGTGCAGGGAATCATCATAGCAATTTCCAAAGGTGGAAGTGATAAGTATGGAGTATCGAACCCACAAGGAGCTAAAGGTAAGATCAATATTCTCTCAAGACCTATCTGCCACTAATACGACTCTATGTACACCGAACGTTTGCTTCCAACTAGAAATGAGAAATAGAACTATGTTGTGGGTATGAAGAGGATAACTTTGCATGATATCGGAGAGCTAAAATATGAAAGTAGGTGTTCTTATCATAAATTTATAATATATTACCAAATATTATAAATAGCGAGTATGGAATAAGGGTGGATCGGTGTGCGGAATTGTCCTAGGCAATTGTTAACAAGACCGGTAATCACTATTGCAGTTTCATATGAGGGAGAGGCATAAGCTAACATACTTTCTCTACTTGGATCATATGCACTCATGATTGGAACTCTAGCAAGCATCCGCAACTACTAAAGATCATTAAGGTAAAACCCAACCATAGCATTAAAGCATCAAGTCCTCTTTATCCCATATGCAACAACCCCCTTACTCGGGTTTGTTTTTCAGTCACTCATGCAACCCACTATAAGCAAATCATAAACGTATTGCAACACCCTACAACGGGAATCCCTCAGGCTTGCGTGACACGGAGGGCACCATAGGACAACACCAAAGTAAAACATACAACTCATACCAATCTAGATCATCAATCAACCCAAAGACAAAGGATATCTACTCAAAACATCATAGGATGGCAACACATCATTGGATCATAATATGTGGCATAAAGCACCATGTTCAAGTAGGGATTACAGCGGGGTGCAGGAGTGTGGACCGCGTAAAAAGAGATGAGGATGGTGATGATGATGGTGATGTTGATGAAGACGATCACCGCGGCGATCATTCCCCTCTCGATGGCACTCCGGTGCCACCAAGAGAGAGGAGGAGAGGTTCTTCCCATTATGCTTCCTCCTCCATGGCCTCCCCCTGGATGGGGAGAGGTTCTCCCTCTGGTCCTTGGCCTTCATGATGCTGATGGCCCCTCCGGGATCCTCCTCCATGCCTTCCGGTGATGATGGCCCCCTCCGGCAGGGTGCCAGAGAGGGCCTAGATTGGTTTTTGGTGGCTACGGAGGCTTCTAGCGGTAGAACTCCCGATCTAGGTTAATTTTCCGAGGTGTAATACCTAGTGCATCGGGTCCAATGAAGGAGTCTGGATGAAGGAGTTCATATCCGATCGAGGTGTAATACCAGTAGCAAATGAAGGAGTCTGGATGAAGGAGTTCATATCCGATCTAGGTGTAATACCTAGTGCATCGGGTCCAATGAAAATCTTTTGTGACAATACTGGTGCAATTGCCTTGGCAAAGGAATCCAGATTTCAGAAGAGAACCAAGCACATCAAGAGACGCTTCAATTCCATCCGCGATCAAGTAAAGGAGGGAGACATGGATATTTGCAAGATACATATGGATCTGAATGTTGTAGGCCCATTGACTAAGCCTCTCTCATGAGAAAAACATGATTAGCACCAAGACTCCATGGGTGTTATAATCAATACAATGTAATCTAGATTATTGACTCTAGTGCAAGTGGGAGACTAAACCAAATATGCCCTAGAGGCAATAATAAAGTTGTTATTTATATTTCCTTATATCATGATAAATGTTTATTATTCATGCTAGAATTGTATTAACTGGAAACTTAGTACATGTGTGAATACATAGACAAACAGAGTGTCACTAGTATGCCTCTACTTGACTAGCTCGTTGAATCAATGATGGTTATGTTTCCTGACCATAGACATGAGTTGTCATTTGATTAACAGGATCACATCATTGGAGAATGATGTGACTGACTTGACCCATCTATTAGCTTAGCATGATGATCGTTCAGTTTGTTGCTATTGCTTTCTCCATAACTTATACATGTTCCTATGACTATGAGATCACGCTACCAGAGGAACACTTAGTGTGATATCAAACGTCACAATGTAACTGGGTGACTATAAAGATGCTCTATAGGTGTCTCCGATGGTGTTTGTTGAGTTAGCATAGATCGAGATTAGGATTTGTCACTCCGAGTATCGAAGAGGTATCTCTGGGCCCTCTCGGTAATGCACATCATTGTAAGCCTTGCAAGCAATGTGACTAATGAGTTAGTTATGGGATGATGCATTACGGAACGAGTAAAGAGACTTGCCGGTAACGAGATTGAACTAGGTATTGAGATACCGACGATAGAATCTCGGGCAAGTAACATACCGATGACAAAGGGAACAACGTATATCGTTATGTGGTTTGACTTATAAAGATCTTCGTAGAATATGTGGGAGCTAATATGAACATCCAGGTTCCACTATTGGTTATTGACCAGAGACGTGTCCCAGTCATGTCTACATAGTTCTCGAACTCATAGGGTCCGCATGCTTAACGTTCGGTGACGATCGGTATGATGTACCAAAGGTAGTTCGGAGTCCCAGATATGATTGCGGGCGTGACAAGGAGTCTCAAAATGGTTGAGACATAAAGATTTATATATTGGATGACTATATTCGGACACTGGATGAGTTCCGGGGGTCACCGGATAATTATCAGAGTATCGGGGGGTTGTCGGAACCCCCGGGGAAACTAATGGGCCACATGGGCCTTAGTGGGAGAGAGAGAGGGCCGGCCAAGGCAGGGCCGTTCACCCCTCCCCCTCTAGTTCGAATTGGACTAGGGAAGGGGGGAGACGCCCCCCTTTCCTTCTCTTCTCCCCCTCTCTTTCCTTCCCCCTTCCTCCTCCTAGTAGGACTAGGAAAGTGGAGTCCTACTCCTACTAGGAGGAGGAATCCACCCTTCCTTGGCGCGCCACCAAGGGCCAGCAGGCCTCCCCCTTGCTCCTTTATATATGGGGGCAGGGGCACCCCATAGACACACAAGTTGATCATTGATCCCTTAGCCGTGTGCGGTGCCCCCCTCCACCATAATCCACCTCGGTCATATCGTCGTAGTGCTTAGGCGAAGCCCTGCACCGGTAGCTTCATCATCACCGTCATCATGGCGTCATGCTGACAAAGCTCTCCCTCGACACTCAGCTGGATCGAGAGTTCGTGGGATGTCACCGAGCCGAACGTGTGCAGATCGCGGAGGTGCCGTACTTTCGGTACTAGGATCAGTCGGATCATGAAGACGTACGACTACATCAACCGCATTGTCGTAACGCTTCCGCTTACGGTCTACGAGGGTACGTGGACAACACTCTTCCCTTCTCATTGCTATGCATCACCATGATAGATCTTACGAATGCGTAGGAAAATTTTGAAATTACTGCATTCCCCAACATCCAAAAACCTAATTGCGGGCAATTTCCTGGACTGACAATGGCTGGTTTTGCCGATGCTATGAGGCCAGAAAGTTTTAAGGGTACCAACTTCAAGAGATGGCAAGTGAGATGCCAACTTTGGCTCCAGTCCATGAAAGTTTGGGACCTGATTAGTAATGGTCTTCTTGAAGGTGCATCTGAGGAAGATCATAAAAAGCACAAGGAAACCAATACTAATTTCAGAGGCTGTGTTCTGAGCGTCCTTGATGGGTGTCTGTGCGATGTGTATATGCACATCAAAGACGCTAAGGAGATCTGGGATGCACTCAATACTAAGGTCGGTGCAACCAATGCAGGCAGTGAGTTGTACATCATGGGGAGCTTTCACGATTACAAGATGGTGAATAACCGTTCTGTAGTTGAATAGGCTCATGAAATACAGTGCATTGTGATATGTCTCCAACATATCTATAATTTTTGATTGTTACATGCTATAATATTATCTGTTTTGGATGTTTTATATGCATTAATATGCTATTTTATATGATTTTTGGGACTAACCTATTAACCTAGAGCCTAGTGCCAGTTTCTGTTTTTTCCTTGTTTTAGAGTTTCGCAGAAAAGGAATACCAAATGGAATAAAACTTTTGCCATGATTTTTCTTGGACCAGAAGACACCCAGGAGACTTGGAGTACAAGTGAAAGGAGCCTCGAGGCGGCACAAGGGTGGAGGGCGCGCCCAGGGGGTGGGGCGCACCCCCGGCCTTGTGGGCCCCTCGTAGCTCCCCTGACCTAATTCTTCTGCCTATATATACTCTTATACCCCCAAAACATCCAGGGGAGCCAGGAAACCACTTTTCCACCTCCGCAACCTTGTGTACCCGTGAGATCCCATCTTGGGGCCTTTTCCGGCATCCTGTCGGAGGGGGAATCGATCATGGAGGGCTTCTACATCAACAAAATTGCCTCTCCGACGAAGCGTGAGTAGTTTACTTCAGACCTACAGGTCCATAGCTAGTAGCTAGATGGCTTCTTCTCTCTCTTTGATTCTCAATACAAAGTTCTCCTCGATGTTCTTGGAGATCTATTCGATGTAATACTCTTTTGTGGTGTTTTTGCCGAGATCCGATGAATTGTGGATTTATGATCAGCTTATCTGTGAATATTATTTGAATCTCCTCTGAATTCTTATATGCATGATTTGATATATTTGCAAGTCTTCGAACTATCGATTTGGTTTGGCCAACTAGATTGGTTTTTCTTGCAATGGGAGAAGTGCTTAGCTTTGGGTTCAATCTTGCGGTGCTCGGTCCTAGTGACAGTAGGGGCTATTGTATTGTTGCCATCGAGGATAACAAGATGGGGTTTTCACCATATTGCTAGAGTTAATCCCGCTACATCATGTAATCTTATTTAATGCGTTACTCTGTTCTTATGAACTTAATACTCTAGATACAGGCATGAGTCGGTCGATGTGTGGAGTAATAGTAGTAGATGCATAATCGTTTCGGTCTACTTGACATGGACGTGATGCTTATATTCATGATCATTGCCTTATATATCGTCATAACTTTGCACTTTTCTATCAATTGCTTGATAGTAATTTGTCACCCACCGTAATATTTTCTATCTTGAGAGAAGCCTCTAGGGAAACCTATGGCCCCCGGTTCTATTTTACATCATATTAGTTTCCCGTCAACTTGCCAATTTCTGTCGCCGTTCCCTTACTTTGCAATCTTTTACTTTCCGTTCCATAAACCAAAAATACCAAAAATATTACTTTACCGTTTATCCATCTCTATCAGATCTCACCTTACGAATAGCCATGAAGGGATTGACAACCCCTTTGTCGCGTTGGTTGCAAGTTGGTGTTTGTTTGTGCAGGTATTCGGTGGCTTGTTGCATAGTCTCCTACTGGATTGATACCTTGGTTCTCAAAACTGAGGGAAATACTTACGCTCCTTTGCTGTATCACCCTTTCCTCTTCAAGGGAAAAACCAATGCAAGCTCAAGAGGCAGCAAGAAGGATTTCTGGCGCCATTGTTGGGGAGATCTACAGCAAGTCAAGACATACCAAGTACCCATCATAAACTCTCATCTCTCACATTACATTATTCACCATTCGCCTCTCGTTTTCCTCTCCCCCACTTCTAAAATGATCTTAGAAAAGATTCTCCTTTTCTTCGCCCCTCTTCCGTTCGTTTTCCTCGTTTGCTTTTTGTGTGCTCGTGTGTTGGATTGCTTGCTTTGTCATGACGGCTCAAAATAATACCAACTTGTGTGACTTTTCCAATACCAACAACAATGATTTTATTAGTACTCCAATTTCTCCCGATGCTAATGCGAAATCTTGTGAGATTAATACTGCTTTTGCTGAATCTTATTTTGAAAGATCAATTTTCCGGCCTTCCCAATGAAGATGCCGCATCCCATCTTAATAATTTCATTGATTTGTGCAATATGCAAAAGAAAAAAGATGTGGATAATGATATTGTTAAGTTGAAGTTATTTCCATTCTCGCTTAGGGATCGCGCTAAAACTTTGTTTTCATCTTTGCCTAAAAATAGTATTGATTCATGGAATAAGTGTAAAGATGCTTTTATTTCCATGTATTTTCCTCCCGCTAAGATAATCTCCCTTAGGAACAATATTATGAATTTGAAGCAACTTGATCATGAACATGTTGCACAATCTTGGGAGAGGATGAATGCTTTGTGTGATTTGGGTGCTAGTGTTTCCACGATTCCGAAAACTTTATGTCATGTGTTAGGTTTCTGTGAATTTGATGATTGTTCCTTAAATTTGAATCTTGCGGATTCCACTACTGATAAACCCATGGTAAGAATTAATGATGTTCTTATTGTTGCTAATAGGAATTATGTGCCCGTAGATTTCATTGTTCTTGATATAGATTGCAATCTTACATGTCCTATTATTCTTGCTAGACCTTTCCTTAGAATGATTGGTGCAATTATTGATATGAAAGAAGGAAACATTAGATTTCAATTTCCATTAAGGAAAGGCATGGAACACTTTGCAAGAAAGAAAATTAAATTGCCTTATGAATGTATTATGAGAGCCACTTATGGATTTCATGTCAAAGATGATAATACTTAGATCTATTCGTGTTTTTATGCCTAGCTAGGGGCGTTAAACAATGGTGCTTGTTGGGAGGCAACCCAATTTTATTTTTGTTCTTGCTTTTGAGGTCCTGTTTTGCTTTGAATAAACCATCTAGCCTCTGGTTAGATGTGGTTTTGTGTTTTAATTATTTCTTGTGCCAAGTAAGACCTTTGGGATAGCTTACGATGATAGCTAATTTGATCCTGCTGAAAAATAGAAAATTGTGCGCCCAGGAGATTAGTTTTGATTCTTAATAGAAGGGCGATAAAATACTAATTATTTTTGTAGAGGATTAATAAACAAATTATCTAGTACTTCCTAATTTCTCAGAAGTTTTGTAGTTACAAAAGTATTCGAAATCTCCAGATTGCTACAGCTATTCTATTTTTGACAGATTCTGTTTTTCGCATGTTGTTTGCTTGTTTTGATGCATCTATGGCAAGTATCGGGGGTAGGAACCATGGAAAAGTTGGAATACAATAGATATTTCAGAAATACAAATAAAGAATGAGTTCACAACAGTACCAAAAGTGGTGATTTATTTTCTTATACTAATGGAGCTTACGAGATTTTCTTTTGGAGTTTTGTGTTGTGAAGTTTTCGAGTTTTGGGTAAGGATCTGATGGACTATGGAATAAGGAGTGGCAAGAGCCTAAGCTTGGGTATTCCCAAGGCACCCCAAGGTAATATTCAAGGATGTCAAAAAGCCTAAGATTGGGGATGCCCCGGGAAGGCATCCCCTCTTTTATCTTCGTCTATCGGTAACTTTACTTGAGGCTATATTTTCATTCACCACATGATATGTGTTTTGCTTGGAGCGTCTTGTATGATTTGATTCTTTTCTTTTTAATTTGCCACAATAATCCTTGATGTACACACCTTTTTAGAGAGATAGGCATGAATCATGATTTATTAGAATGCTCTATGTGCTTCACTTATATCTTCTGAGCTAGGCAAAATTTGCTCTAGTACTTCACTTATATCTTTTTAGAGCACGGCGGTGGTTTTATTTTATAGAAATTGATAAACTCTCGTACTTCACTTATATCATTTTGAGAGTCTCTAAACAGCATGGTAATTTTTTTGGTTATAAAATTAGTCCTAATATGATAGGTATTCAAGAGGGTTATAATAAAAACTTTCATATAAAGTGCATTGAATACTATGAGAAGTTTGATTCCTTATGATTGTTTTGAGATATGAAGATGGTGATATTAGATTCATGCTAGTAAGTAGTTGTGAATTTGAGAAATACTTGTGTTAAATTTTGTGAGTCCCGTAGCATGCACGTATGGTGAACCATTATGTGATGAAGTCGGAGCATGATTTATTTATTGATTGTCTTCCTTATGAGTGGCGGTCGGGGACGAGCGATGGTCTTTTCCTACCAATCTATCCCCCTAGGAGCAGGCGTGTAGTACTTTGTTTCGATGACTAATAGATTTTTGCAATAAGTATGTGAGTTCTTTATAACTAATGTTGAGTCCATGGATTATATGCACTCTCACCTTTCCGCCATTGCTAGCCTCTCTAGTACCACGCAACTTTCGCCGGTACCATAAACCCACCACATATCCTTCCTCAAAACAGCCACCATACCTACCTATTATGGCATTTCCATAGCCATTCCGAGATATATTGTCATGCAACTTTCCACCATTCCGTTTACTATGACACACTCCATCATTGTCATATTGCTTTGCATGATCATGTAGTTGCCATCGTATTTGTCGCAAAGCCACCGTTCATCATGTTTTATACATGTCTCTCTTGATTCATTGCACATCCTGGTACACCGTCAGAGGCATTCACATAGTCATATTTTGATCTAAGTATCAAGTTGTAATTCTTGAGTTGTAAGTAAATAAAAGTGTGATGATCTTCATTATTAGAGCATTGTCCCATGTGAGGAAAGGATGATGGAGACTATGATTCCCCCACAAGTCGGGATGAGGCTCCGGAAAAAAAAAAAGAGGCCAAAAAAATGAGAGAAGGCCCAAATAAAAAAACATGAGAGAAAAGGAGAGAAGGGACAATGTTACTATCCTTTTACCACCCTTGTGCTTCAAAGTAGCACCATGATCTTCATGATAGAGAGTCTCCTATGATATCACTTTCATATACTAGTGGGATTTTTTTCATTATAGAACTTGGCTTGTATATTTCAATGATGGGCTTCCCAAATTGCCCTAGGTCTTCGTGAGCAAGCGAGTTGGATGCACACCCACTTAGTTTCTTTTTGAGCTTTCATAAACTTATAGCTCTTGTGCATCTGTTGCATGGCAATCCCTACTCACTCACATTGATATCTATTAATGGGCATCTCGATAGCCCGTTGATATGCCTAGTTGATGTGAGACTATGTCCTTTTTGTCTTCTCCACAACCACCATCTATTCCAACTATAGTGCTATATCCATGACTCACGCTCATGTATTGCGTGAAAGTTGAAAAAGTTTGAGAACATCAAAAGTATGAAACAATTTCTTGGCTTGTCATCGGGGTTGTGCATGATTTAAATATTTTGTGTGATGAAGATGGAGCATAGCGAGACTATATGATTTTGTAGGGATAAGCTTTCTTTGGCCATGTTATTTTGAGAAGACATGATTATTTTGTTAGTATGCCTGAAGTATTATTGTTTTTATGTCAATATTAAACTTTTGTTTTGAATCTTACACATCTGAACATTTGATAACCCACAAGTATAGGGGATCGCAACAGTTTTCGAGGGTAGAGTATTCAACCCAAATTTATTGATTCGACACAAGGGGAGCCAAAGAATATTCTCAAGTATTAGCAGCTGAGTTGTCAATTCAACCACACCTGGAAACTTAATATCTGTAGCAAAGTATTTAGTAGCAAAGTAATATGATAGTAGTGGTAACGGTAGCAAAAGGTAATAGTAGTAAAAGTAGTGTTTTTGGTATTTTGTAGTGATGATAGCAATAGCAACGGAAAAGTAAATAAGCGAAGAACAATATATGGAAAGCTCGTAGGCAACGGATCGGTGATGGAGAATTATACCGGATGTGGTTCATCATGTAACAGTCATGACCTAGGGTGACACAGAACTAGCTCCAGTTCATCAATGTAATGTAGGCATGTATTCCGAATATAATCATACGTGCTTATCGGAAAGAACTTGCATGACATCTTTTGTCCTACCCTCCCGTGGCAGCGGGGTCCTTACGGAAACTAAGGGATATTAAGGCCTCCTTTTAATAGAGTACCGGAACAAAGCATTAACACATAGTGAATACATGAACTCCTCAAACTACGGTCATCACCGGTAAGTATCCCGATTATTGTCACTTCAGGGTTAACGGATCATAACACATAATAGGTGACTATAGACTTGCAAGATAGGATCAAGAACTCTCATATATTGATGAAAACATAATAGGTTCAGATCTGAAATCATGGCACTCGGGCCCTAGTGACAAGCATTAAGCATAGCAAAGTCATAGCAACATCAATCTCAGAACATAGTGGATATTATGGATCAAACCCTAACAAAACTAACTCGATTACATGATAGATCCCATCCAACCCCTCACCGTCCAGCAAGCCCATGATGGAATTACTCACGCACGGCGGTGAGCATCATGAAATTGGTGATGAAGGATGGTTGATGATGACGATGGCGAAGGATTCCCCTCTCCGGAGCCCCGAACGGACTCCAGATCAGCCCTCCCGAGAGGTTTTAGGGCTTGGCGGCGGCTCCGTATCGTAAAACGCGATGAATTCTTCTCTCGGATTTTTTCTCCCTGAAACACAATATATAGAGTTCGAGTTGGAGTTGGAGGAGCTTCAGGGGGCCTATGAGGCACGGGGCGCACCCTAGGGGGCAGGCGCGCCCCCCACCCTCATGGACAGGTGGTGGGCCCCCTGGCCTTCATCTTTTGCAGGTATTTTTTATATTTTCCAAAAATTTGCTTCGTGAAGTTTTAGGTCATTCCGAGAACGTTTCTTTCTGCACATAAATAACACCATGGTAATTCTGCTGAAAACAGCGTCAGTCCGGGTTAGTTCCATTCAAATCATGCAAGTTAGAGTCCAAAATACGGGCAAAAGTGTTTGGAAAAGTAGATACGACGGAGATGTATCAACTCCCCCAAGCTTAAACCTTTGCTTGTCCTCAAGCAATTCAGTTGATAAACTGAAAGAGATAAAGAAAAACTTTTACAAACTCTGTTTGCTCTTGTTGTTGTAAATATGTAAAGCCAGCATTCAAGTTTTCAGCAAAGATTATAACTAACCGCATTCGCAATAACGCTTAGGTATCAAGTTTACTCATATCAATAGCATAATCAACTAGCGAGCAATAATAATAAATCTCATATGACAGCACTTTCTCAAAACAATCATAATATGATATAACAAGATGGTATCTCACTAGCCCTTTCTGAGACCGCAAAACATAAATGCAGAACACCTTTAAAGACCAAGGACTGACTAGACATTGTAATTCATGGTAAAAGAGATCCAGTCAAGTCATACTCAATGTAAACTAACAGTAATGACTGCAAACGACAGCGGTGCTCTCCAACTGGTGCTTTTTAATAAGAGGATGATGACTCAGCATAAAAGTAAATAGATAGGCCCTTCGCAGAGGGAAGCAGGGATTTGTAGAGGTGCGAGAGCTCGGTTTTGAAATAGAGATGAATAATATTTTGAGCGGTATACTTTCATTGTCAACATAACAACCAAGAGATGGTGGTATCTTCCATGCTACACACATTATAGGCGGTTCCCAAACAGAATGGTAAAGTTTATACTCCCCCTTCCACCAACAGGCATCAACACATAGTAGGTGACTATAGACTTGACCAAAGCATTAACACATAGTGAATACATGAACTCCTCAAACTACGGTCATCACCGGGAGTGGTCCTGATTAATGTCACTTCGGGGTTGCCGGATCATAACACATAGTAGGTAACTATAGACTTGCAAGATAGGATCAAGAACACTCATATGTTGATGAAAACATAATAGGTTCAGATCTGAAGTCATGGCAGTCGGGCCCTAGTGAGAAGAATTAAGCATAGCAAAGTCATAACAACATCAATCTCAAAACATAGTGGATACTAGGGATCAAACCCTAACAAAACTAACTCGATTACATGATAAATTTCATCCAACCCATCACCGTCCAGCAAGCCTACGATGGAATTACTCACGCACGGCAGTGAGCATCATGAAATTGGTGCTTGAGGATGGTTGATGATGATGATAGCGACGAATTCCCCTCTCCGGAGCCCCGAACGGACTCCAGATCAGCCCCCGAGAGGTTTTAGGGCTTGGCGGCGGCTCCGTATCGTAAAACGAGATGAATCCTTCTCCTTTTTTTTCTCCCCGAAAGAGAATATATAGAGTTGGAGTTGAGGTCGGAGGAGCTCCAGGGGCCCACGAGGTAGGGGTGTGCCCAGGGGGGCAGGCGCGCCCCCACCCTCGTGGCTAGGGTGTGGGCCCCCTGGCCTTGATCTTTTGCCAGTATTTTTCATTATTTCCAAAAAGACGCTCCGTGGAGTTTCAGGTCGTTCCGAGAACTTTTGTTTCTGCACATAAATAACACCATGGCAATTCTGCTGAAAACAGCGTCAGTCCGGGTTAGTTCCATCCAAATCATGCAAGTTAGAGTCCAAAACAAGGGCAAAAGTGTTTGGAAAAGTAGATACGACAGAGACGTATCAACTCCCCCAAGCTTAAACCTTTGCTTGTCCTCAAGCAATTCAGTTGATAAACTGAAAGTGATAAAGAAAAACTTTTACAAACTTAGTTTGCTCTTGTTGTTGTAAATATGTAAAGCCAGCATTCAAGTTTTCAGCAAAGATTATGAACTAACCATATTCACAATAACTCTCAGGTCTCATGTTTACTCATATCAATGGCATAATCAACTAGAGAGCAATAATAATAAATCTCAGATGACAATACTTTCTCAAAACAATCATAATATGATATAACAAGATGGTATCTCGCTAGCTCTTTCTGAGACCGCAAAACATAAATGCAGAGCACCTTTAAAGATCAAGGACTGACTAGACATTGTAATTCATGGTAAAAGAGATCTAGTTAAGTCATACTCAATGTAAACTAACAGTAATGAATGCAAATGACAGCGGTGCTCTCCAACTGGTGCTTTTTAATAAGAGGATGATGACTCAACATGAAAGTAAATAGATAGGCCCTTCGCAGAGGGAAGCAGGGATTTGTAGAGGTGCCAGAGCACGGTTGTGAAATAGAGATGAATAATATTTTGAGCGGTATACTTTCATTGTCAACATAACAACCAAGAGATGGCGATATGTTCCATGCTACACACGTTATAGGCGGTTCCCGAACAGAATGGTAAAGTTTATACCCCCCCCCTCCACCAACAAGCATCAATCCATGGCTTGCTCGAAACAACGAGTGCCTCCAACTAACAAGAGTCCCAGGGGGAGTTTTGTTTGCAATTATTTTGATTTAGTTTGCAAAAAGCATGGGACTGGGCATCCCGGTAACCAGCCACTTTCTCGTGAGTGAGGAGCGGAGTCCTCTCCTCTTGAGAATAACCCGCCTAACATGGAATATACAGACAGCCCTAGTTGATACATGAGCTATTCGAGCATACAAAACAGGATATTTATTTGAAGGTTTAGAGTTTGGCACATACAAATTTACTTGGAATGGCAGGTAGATACCGTATATAGATAGGTATAGTGGACTCCTGTGGAATAACTTTGGGGTTTAAGGGACTGGATGCACAAGCAGTATTCCTTCTTAGTACAGGCGAAGGCTAGCAAAAGACTGGGAAGCGACCAGCCAGAGAGCGAAAATAGTCATGAACATGCATTAAAATTAATCAACACCGAATGCAAGCATGAGTAGGATATAATTCACCATGAACATAAATATCATGAAGGCTATGTTGATTTCGTTTCAACTACATGAGTGAACATGCGCCAAGTCAAGTCACTTAAATCATTCAGAGGAGGATACCACGCTATCATACCACATCACAACCATTTTAATAGCATGTTGGCACGCAAGGTAAACCATTATAACTCATAGCTAATCAAGCATGGCACAAGAAACTATGATCTCTAGTTGTCATTGCAAACATGTTTATTCATAATAGGCTGAATCAGGAACAATGAACTAATCATATTTACAAAAACAAAAGAGGTTGAGTTCATACCAGCTTTTCTCGTCTCAGTAAGTCCATCATATATCATCATAATTGCCTTTCACTTGCACGACCGAACGATGTGAAAAATAATAATAGTGCACGTGCATTGTACTAAGCTGGAATCTGCAAGCATTCAATAAACAGGAGAAGACAAGGCAATGTGGGCTCTTTTGTCAGATCAACAATTATGCATACAAGAGCCGCTTCAACAATTTAATTATGGTCTTCTCCTATCGACCCCCAAAGAAAAGAAAAGAAATAAAACTATTTACATGGGAGAGGTCCCAACAAGTAAAAGAAGAACATGAAATCTTTTTGGGTTTTCTTTTTAATTACTACTACAAGCATGGAAAGTAAACTAATTAAAAGCTACA
The DNA here is from genome assembly GCF_003073215.2 of Triticum urartu. Taxonomy (NCBI): domain Eukaryota; kingdom Viridiplantae; phylum Streptophyta; class Magnoliopsida; order Poales; family Poaceae; genus Triticum; species Triticum urartu. The sequence continues at coordinate 545,803,210 of NC_053024.1, read as the reverse complement.
ACTAATTTTTTTTGGTTTTTCTTAAGGTTTATTAAACACACAAGAAGAAAGCATAAAAAGGAAATAAACTAGCATGGATGATACAAATGAAAAAGTATGAGCACCGACATCTAGCAATGAGTGTGTGAACATAAATGTAATGTCGGTGGGAAATACGTACTCCCCCAAGCTTAGGCTTTTGGCCTAAGTTGGTCTATGGCCACGGCTGGCCTGGCTGATATCCATAGTCAAAGTTGGGGTTGTACTGAGATGCAGCGGCTATCGCCTCTTGAGCTGCAGCGTGGCGACGAGCGGCCTCCGCTCTCCTCTCATACTCATCTGCCTCCTCTCTGGTAATAACATATCTACTTTTTTCCTGATGATCAAAGAAGGCAGGAGCAGGGAGAGTAATATGGACAGCACGGCGTCTGTCAAAGATTAGTCGATACTGGAGAGGTGATTCATTCCTCTCGACAAACTGGTGGTGAACCATAGCATTAAAGTCTAGGTAAGTAGGGGGTAATTCAATATCATCTTCGGGTATGGCTACACCAAGCAAATTAGCTATGCGGGTTGCATAAATTCCTCCAAAGAAATCTCCATTAAATCTATTAAGATGCAACCTACGTGCAATAATGGCTCCCAAATTATAAGATTTATCTCCTAACACAGCACTCCTAAGAATACTGAGGTCAGGGACACACATGTGACATGCCTCATCTTTACCATTAATGCATCTACCTATGAAGAGAGCAAAATAATGTATAGCAGGAAAGTGAATGCTCCCTATGGTAGCTTGTGTTATATCTCTAGATTCTCCCACAGTTATGCTAGCAAGAAAATCTCTAAATTCAGATTTGTGAGGATCCCTTATACTACCCCATTGTGGAAGTTTGCAAGCGGTGGTAAAATCCTCTAAGTCCATAGTAAAAGAATTTTCATGAAGATCAAACAGGACAGTTGGAGAATTACATGAAGATGAAAATTCAAACCTCCTCACAAAGGAACTAGTGAGATTGTGATACTGGCTGCACTTCTCTTCCTCGAAGCTCACAAGATCAGCGTTACGCAAATATGCGTTGAATTCTTCCTTAATTCCTGCTTGATCCATAAAGTTTTCAGAAGGCCACTCACAAGGATGCACTGGAGCGTCTCTTGGTGGCTCTTCATCAGCATCACGCATTGCAAGCCTGGGTCCTTGCTTCCTTGAGGAACCACCTTGGAACATTTTCCTAAGCATTTTTCTTTCTCTGAAAAATTCTGAATTTTTTTAGTAACTTCAAAATAAAAGTAAACCGAACTCAATAATATTGATAGCAACTACTCCTACAAGTGCCTAGGGCCTATATCATGCATCAAAATTACTTTTGACCATATAAATTTGACATGCAAGCTCAAGAACATGGTTACCTAAGCAGCAAAAAATTGCAATGAATAAAGCACTAGAACAAAAACTAATTGGACCAATGGAGGAGTTACATACCAAGGAACAATCTCCCCCAAGCAGTTTTGTGAGAGGTGCTTTGAGCAAGGAGATCGAAAATGGCAGCAAAACGAGCTTAGACTCGGGTTTGAGCTGGTTATTCGTGTTTGGGGGAGGAAGAAGGAGTGTGTGGGTGAAAGGATAAGTGGAGGAGGGCCACTGTGGGCCCACGAGGCAGGGGGCGCGCCCAAGGGGTAGGGCGCGCCCTCCACCCTTGTGGGAAGGTGGTTGACCCCCTGCTGTGTTCTTAGTGCCAAATATTCTTAAATATTCTAGAAAAAATCATATTTAAATTTCAGGGCATTTGGAGAGCTTTTATTTTCAGGGTATTTTTATATTGCATGGATAATCAGATAACAGACAGAAAAATACTATTTTTATTTTATTTAATATAAATAACATAAAGTAAAAGGAGGGTACAGAAGGTTGTGCCTTCTAGTTTCATCCATCTCATGATCATCAAAAGGAATCCACTAACAAGGTTGATCAAGTCTTGTTAACGAACTCATTCCGAATAACATGGAACCGGAGAAATTTCGAATAACACTATGTTACCTCAACGGGGATATGAACATCCCCAATAATAAGAATATCATATTTCTTCTTGACAGTAGGAAGAGGAAATTCAAAACCTCCAAATATAATCAATGGAATTTTTCCAATAGAGTTGATACTATGAACTTGAGGTTGTTTCCTTGGAAAGTGTACCATATGCTCATTACCATTAACATGAAAAGTGACATTGCCTTTAGTGCAATCAATAACAGCCCCTGCGGTATTCAAAAAGGGTCTTCCAAGAATAATAGACATACTATCGTCCTCGGGAATATCAAGAATAACAAAGTCCGTTAAAATAGTAAAGTTTGCAACTACAACAGGCACATCCTCACAAATACCGACAGGTATAGCAGTTGATTTATCAGCCATTTGCAAAGATATTTCAGTAGGTGTCAACTTATTCAAATCAAGTCTACGATATAAAGAGAGAGGCATAACACTAACACCGGCTCCAAGATCACATAAAGCAGTTTTAACATAGTTTCTTTGAATGGAGCATGGTATAGGGGGTACTCCTGGATCTCCAAGTTTCTTTTGTATTCCACCCTTAAAAGTATAATTAGCAAGCATGGTGGAAATTTCGGCTTCCAGTATCTTTCTTTTATTAGTAACAATTTCTTTCATGTACTTAGCATAAGGATTCATTTTAAGCATACCAGTCAATCGCATACGCAAAAAGATAGGTCTAATCATTTCAGCAAAGCGCTCAAAATCCTCATCATCCTTTTTCTTGGATGGTTTGGGAGGAAAAGGCATGGGTTTCTGAACCCATGGTTCTTTTTCTTTACCGTGTTTCCTAGCAACAAAGTCTTTCTTATCATAACGTTGATTCTTTGATTGTGAGTTATCAAGATCAACAACAGGTTCAATTTCTATATCATTATCATTACTAGGTTGAGCATCATCATGAACATTATAATTAACGTTATTACTAGTTTCAGGTTCATTACCAGATTGAGTTTCAACATCAGAAATAGAAATATCATTTGGATTCTCAGGTGTTTCAGTAATAGGTTCACTAGAAGCATGCAAAGTCCTATCATTTTTCTTTTTCTTCTTTTTAGAAGGATTAGGTGCATCCACATTATTTCTCTGAGAATCTTGCTCAATTCTCTTAGGATGGCCTTCAGGATACAAAGAGTCATTCTACCACCTCTAGTCATAACTCTAACAGCATTATCATTATCTTTACTATTCAATTCATTGAGAAAATCATTTTGAGCTTTAAGCACTTGTTCTACTTGAGTGGTAACCATAGAAGCATGTTTACTAATAAGTTTAAGTTCACCTTTGACATTAGCCATATAATCACCCAAGTGTTCAAGCATATTTGAATTGTATTTCAATTGTCTACCAAAATAAGCATTAAAGTCTTCTTGCTTAACCATAAATTTATCAAACTCATCTAAGCATGGGCTAGCAAACTTAGTAAATGGGATTTCAGCTTTATCATATCTATAGAGAGAATTTACCTTTACTACATGTGTCAGGTTATCAAGACCATGAGTTTCTTCAATAGTTAATGGATTAAGATCATATGTCTTCATCAGGCGGTAAATTAAGACCATGTATTTCTTCAATAGGAGGTAAATTCTTAACATCTTCAGCTTTAATACCTTTTTCTTTCATAGATTTCTTTGCCTCTTGCATATCTTCAGGACTGAGAAATAGAATACCCCTCTTCTTCGAAGTTGGTTTAGGAATAGGCTCAGGAATTGGCTCCGGAGGTGTCCAATTATTTTCATTTGTCAACATATTATTCAATAGAATTTCAGCTTCATCCGGTGTTCTTTCCTTGAAAACAGAACCAGCACAACTATCCAGGTAATCTCTGGAGGCATCGGTTAGTCCATTATAAAAGATATCGAGTATTTCATTTTTCTTAAGAGGATGATTAGGCAAAGCATTAAGTAATTGGAGAAGCCTCCCCCAAGCTTGTGGGAGACTCTCTTCTTCAATTTGCACAAAATTATATATATCCCTTAAAGCAGCTTGTTTCTTATGAGCAGGGAAATATTTAGCAGAGAAGTAATAAATCATATCCTGGGACTACGCACACAACCAGGATCAAGAGAACTAAACCATATCTTAGCATCACCCTTTAATGAGAACAGAAATATTTTAAGAATATAAAAGTAGCGAGTTCTCTCATCATTAGTGAACAGGGTAGCTATATCATTTAATTTAGTAAGATGTGCCACAACAGTTTCAGATTCATAACCATGAAAAGGATCAGATTCAACCAAAGTAATTATATCAGGATCAACAGAGAATTCATAATCCTTATCAGTAACACAGATAGGTGAAGTAGCAAAAGCAGGGTCAGGTTTCATCCTAGCATTTAGAGATTTCTTATTCCATTTAGCTAATAACCTCTTAAGTTTGTGTCTATCTTTGCAAGCTAAAATAGCTAAAGAAGCTTCTTTATCAAAAACATAACCCTCGGGAATAACAGGCAAGTCTTCATCATCAATTTCATTAGTATTATCAGATTCAATATTTTCAATCTCTCTAGCCCTAGCAAGTTGTTCATCAAGAAATTCACCAAGTGGCACAGTAGTATCAAGCATAGAAGTAGTTTCATCATAAGTATCATGTATGGCAGAAGTAGCATCATCAATAACATGCACCATATCAGAACAAATAGCAGAAGCAGGTTTAGGTGTCGCAAGCTTACTTAAAACAGAAGGTGAATCAAGTGGAGAGCTAGATGGCAGTTCCTTACCTCCCCTCATAGTTGAGGGATAAATCTTAGTTCTTGGATCTTTCAAGTTCTTCATAATGATAAGCAGATATAAATCCCAAGTGACTCAAAGAATAGAGCTATGCTCCCCGGCAACAGCGCCAGAAAATAGTCTTGATAACCCACAAGTATAGGGGATCGCAACAGTTTTCGAGGGTAGAGCATTCGACCCAAATTTATTGATTTGACACAAGGGGAGCCAAAGAATATTCTCAAGTATTAGCAGCTGAGTTGTCAATTCAACCACACCTGGAAACTTAATATCTGTAGCAAAGTATTTAGTAGCAAAGTAATATGATAGTAGTGGTAACGGTAGCAAAAGGTAACAGTAGTAAAAGTAGTGTTTTTGGTATTTTGTAGTGATGATAGCAATAGCAACGGAAAAGTAAATAAGCGAAGAACAATATATGGAAAGCTCGTAGGCAATGGATCGGTGATGGAGAATTATGCCGGATGTGGTTCATCATGTAACAGTCATAACCTAGGGTGACACAGAACTAGCTCCAGTTCATCAATGTAATGTAGGCATGTATTCCGAATATAGTCATATGTGCTTATGGAAAAGAACTTGCATGACATCTTTTGTCCTACCCTTCCGTGGCAGCAGGGTCCTTACGGAAACTAAGGGATATTAAGGCCTCCTTTTAATAGAGTATCGGAACAAAGCATTAACACATAGTGAATACATGAACTCCTCAAACTACGGTCATCACCGGTAAGTATCCCGATTATTGTCACTTCGGGGTTAACGGATCATAACACATAATAGGTGACTATAGACTTGCAAGATAGGATCAAGAACTCTCATATATTGATGAAAACATAATAGGTTAAGATCTGAAATCATGGCACTCGGGCCCTAGTGACAAGCATTAAGCATAGCAAAGTCATAGCAACATCAATCTCAGAACATAGTGGATACTAGGGATCAAAACCTAACAAAACTAACTCGATTACATGATAGATCCCATCCAACCCCTCACCGTCCAGCAAGCCTACGATGGAATTACTCACGCATGGCGGTGAGCATCATGAAATTGGTGATGGAGGATGGTTGATGATGACGATGGCGAAGGATTCCCCTCTCCGGAGCCCCGAACGGACTCCAGATCAGCCCTCCCGAGAGGTTTTAGGGCTTGGCGGCGGCTCCATATCATAAAACGCGATGAATTCTTCTCTCTGATTTTTTTTCTCCCCGAAACACAATATATAGAGTTGGAGTCGGAGGAGCTTCAGGGGGCCCACGAGGCAGGGGGGCATGCCCTGGGGGGGCAGGCGCCCCCCCCCCCACCCTCGTGGACAGGTGGTGGGCCCCCTGGCCTTCATCTTTTGCAGGTATTTTTTATATTTTCCAAAAAGTTGCTCTGTGAAGTTTCAGGTCATTCCGAGAACGTTTGTTTCTACACATAAATAACACCATGGTAATTCTGCTGAAAACAGCATCAGTCTGGGTTAGTTCCATTCAAATCATGCAAGTTAGAGTCCAAAACAAGGGCAAAAGTGTTTGGAAAAGTAGATACGACAGAGTCGTATCAACATTCATGCCACAATAAATATAATTACATGGATAAATATGTTAGGTAGCATTCCACATCAAAAAAATATGTTTTTATCATTTTCCTACTCGAGGACGAGCAGGAATTAAGCTTGGGGATGCTTGATACGTATCCAACGTATCTATAAGTTTTTATTGTTCCATGCTATTATATTATCTGATTTGGATGTTTTATATGCATTAATATGTTATTTTATACGATTTTTGGGACTAACCTATTAACCTAGAGCCCAGTGTCAGTTTTTGTTTTTTTTCCTTGTTTTAGACTTTCGCAGAAAAGGAATACCAAACGGAGTTCAAATGGAATAAAACTTTCGCCATGATTTTTCTTGGACTAGAAGACACCCAAGAGACTTGAAGTACAAGTCAGAGGAGCCTCGAGGCGGCCACAAGGATGGAGAGCGCGCCCAGGGGGTGGGCCCCCCGACCTTGTGGGCCCCTCGTAGCTCCCCTGACCTAATTCTTCTGCCTATATATACTCTTATACCCCCAAAACATCCAGGGGATCCACGAAACCATTTTTCCATCGTCGCAATGATCTGTACCCATGAGATCCCATCTTGGGCCTTTTCTGGCATCCTGCCGGAGGAGGAATCGATCATGGAAGGCTTCTACATCAACACCATTGCCTCTCCGATGAAGCGTGTGTAGTTTACTTCAGACCTATGGGTCCATAGCTAGTAGCTAGATGGATTCTGATGTCTACTACACAACCTTCTTCTTGTAGACGTTGTTGGGCCTCCAAGTGCAGAGGTTTGTAGGACAGTAGCAAATTTCCCTCAAGTGGATGACCTAAGGTTTATCAATCCGTAGGAGGCGTAGGATGAAGATGGTCTCTCTGAAGCAACCCTACATCCAAATAACAAAGAGTCTCCTGTGTCCCCAACACACCCAATACAATGGTAAATTGTATAGGTGATATAGGATGAAATCCTAGAGGGGGATCTTTTCACACTTGGAGGGGGGAAAGGGCAAACTCTCAAGAACACAAAGAGGAGATCACTCAAACAATTCCCCAATTACACATCCACTAGAATAGCAATACAAGATCCACAAGTCACAAACACAATCAAAGGAAAGATACAATGGCAAAGTTCTTCCCACTCCTAGGAGATGAGGTCTTGAAGATAGTCTTCTCCTAAAGGAGGTCTTGAAATCCACTAGGATTCTTCCCAAAGGGGCCTTGATCCCACAAGTGGGAAGGTAGAAGGAGCAAAGCTCACAAATATCGCATCTCATACTTTGCTAACCCTACACATAGCCCTAGGTACGGTTTATATAGTCTTGGGGTCGAAGTAGATGAAGAGGGGTTCGGATTGGGGATCACAACCGTCCATCCCTGGGAGGCCCGTGTGCACGGGGTAAGTTGGGCCCGTGTGCACGGGGGTCCCGTGGGCACGGTACATGCCCGTGCGCACGGGGTGCTCCAGCGTCAACTCCCTGGATAGTCTGTGGGCACGAGGTCTCGGGAGCCCATGCACACGGGGTCACCAGGGACTTCCAGTTTTCCTGCTGTTGCACTCCGTCTTGGTCTGCGTGGCCTTGGGGTGGTTCCTATTCTCCTTGGGGGTGCTCCTGAGCCTCTTGGTGGTGTTCCTCTTCGTACCTAATGAGACATAGCGTATCTTGGTGAGGTAGCAACAATGTTCCATTCGTATCCATATGCAAGCTAAGTAGGAAGGATTTCACCTCGGTTTCCAAAGCACGTGCTCTAGCTCTTGTCATAGGTCCATATGGGGCTTGATGTGTCGGTGTAGAGTCCATGGGGATGATGGAAGGATGCTCCGCATCATCTCCCCCCCCCCCTTGGGAGAGATCCGTCCACGGATCGTGATCTTCATCACCATGGTACTTGGCCAAGTCTTTGACGTTGAATGTGTTGCTCACATTGTACTTGTCTCGTGGGATGTCGACCTTGTAGGCGTTGTCGTTGTAGCGAGCGAGTACCTTGAATGGGCCATCGGCTCTTGGAAGGAGCTTGGACTTGAGCTCCTTCGGAAAACGATCCTTGCGGAGATGTACCCAAACTAGGTCACCCGGTTGGAACACCATTGGGGACTTGTTGGAGTTGCGCTTGGTCGCGAGTCGTTGTACTTGGCGCTCTATGGTGTGCCTTGTATCTTCATGCATCTTCTTGAGGTGATTCACTCGATCGCTCGCGTCCATGTTGATGCGCTCTGGTAGTGGTAGAGGAAGAATGTCCAAAGGGGACAATGGGTTGAATCCATAGACGACCTCAAAGGGGGACTTGTCGGTAGTCGAATGTCTTGCACAGTTGTAGGCGAACTTGGCGATTGGGAGACACGTCTCCCACTCCTTGGGGTTGACGCGGTAGGGCGCTTTGTTTGGAAGCGGTGCTCCGGGGATGAGGTCGATGCGGTGCTCAATGCCTCGTAGTGGAGGTATTCCCGGAGGTAGCTCATCGGGGAAAACATCTTGAAATTCCTGCAAAAGAGTAGACAACACTAGAGGAAGAGTGTGAGAAGTGTTAGTTTGTGATGCATTGTCCTTGCACACGAGGACGTAGTGTAGGACACTAGATGGGTTCTCACTGTTGGGGAACGTAGCAGAAATTCAAAATTTTCTATGCATCACCAAGATCAATCTATGGACTAATCTAGCAACGAGGGGAAGGAGAGTGCATCTACATACCCTTGTAGATCGCTAAGCGGAAGCGTTCAAGTGACCGGGGTTGATGGAGTCGCACTCTCGTGATTCAAATCACCGATGATCCTAGTGCCGAACAGACGGCACCTCCGTGTTCAACACACATACAGCCCGATGACGTCTCCTACGCCTTGATCCAGCAAGGGGAGAAGGAGAGGTTGGGGAAGACTCCATCCAGCAGCAACACGACGGCGTGGTGGTGGTGGTGGAGCACGGTACTCCAGCAGGGTTCGCCAAGCACCGCAAGAGATGAGGAGGGAGAGGGGTAGGGCTGCGCCAAGAAGGAGATTGAATCGTGTGTCTTGGGCAGCCCCAAACCTCAAGTATATATAGGGGGAGGGGAGGGGCTGCGCCCCCACCTAGGGTTCCCTCCCTAGGGGTGGCGGCAGCCCCCAGATCCCATCTGGGTGACGGCCACAAGGGGGAGAGGGGGAGGCGCACCTAGGGTGGGCCTTAGGGCCCATCTGCCCTAGGGTTTGCCCCCTTCCCCTATTGGAGGCGCCTTGGGCCTTGGTGGGAGGCGCCCTAGCCCACCTAGGGGCTGGTCCCTTCCCACTATTGGCCCATGTAGGCCTCCGGGGCTGGTGGCCCCACCTGGTGGACCCCCGGACCCCTCCGGTGGTCCCGGTACACTACCGGTGATGCCCGGAACACTTCCGGTGGCCAAAACCATACTTCCTATATATCAATCTTTACCTCCAGACCATTCCGGAACTCCTCGTGACGTCCGGGATCTCATCCGGGACTCCGAAAAACATTCTGTAACCGCGTACATACTTTCCCTATAACCCTAGCGTCATCGAACCTTAAGTGTGTAGACCCTACGGGTTCGGGAGTCATGCAGACATGGTCGAGACAACTCTCCAGTCAATAACCAACAGCGGGATCTGGATACCCATGCTGGCTCCCACATGATCCACGATGATCTCACTGGATGAACCACGATGTCAAGGACTTAATCAATCCCGTATACAATTCCCTTTGTCTATCGGTACGATACTTGCCCGAGATTCGATCGTCGGTATCCCGATACCTTGTTCAATCTCGTTACCGGCAAGTCTCTTTACTCGTTCCGTAACACATCATCCCGTGATCAACTCCTTGATCACATTGTGCACATTATGATGATGTCCTACCGAGTGGGCCCAGAGATACCTCTCCGTTTACACGGAGTGACAAATCCCAGTCTCGATTCGTGCCAACCCAACACACACTTTCGGAGATACCTGTAGTGTACCTTTATAGCCACCCAGTTACGTTGTGACGTTTGGCACACCCAAAGCACTCCTACGGTATCCGGGAGTTGCACAATCTCATGGTCTAAGGAAATGATACTTGACATTAGAAAAGCTTTAGCATACGAACTACATGATCTTGTGCTAGGCTTAGGATTGGGTCTTGTCCATCACATCATTCTCCTAATGATGTGATCCCGTTATCAACGACATCCAATGTCCATGGTCAGGAAACCGTAACCATCTATTAATCAACGAGCTAGTCAACTAGAGGCTTACTAGGGACATGGTGTTGTCTATGTATCCACACATGTATCTGAGTTTCCTATCAATACAATTCTAGCATGGATAATAAACGATTATCATGAACAAGGAAATATAATAATAACCAATTTATTATTGCCTCTAGGGCATATTTCCAATAGTCTCCCACTTGCACTAGAGTCAATAATCCAGTTCACATCGATATGTGATTAACACTCAAGGTCACATCCCCATGTGACTAACACCCAAAGAGTTTTGGGTTTGATCATGTTATGCTTGTGAGAGAGGTTTCAGTCAACGGGTCTGCAACATTCATATCCGTATGTACTTCGCAAATTTATATGTCATCTTGTAGATGCAACTACTACGCTACATTTGGAGCCATTTCAAATAACTGTTCTACTTGGAGCTATTCTAAATTGTTGCTCCATTATACGTATCCGGTATCTCTACTCAGAGCTATCCGGATAGGTGTTAAGCTTGCATTGACGTAACTCTTTACGTCGAACTCTTTATCACCTCCATAACCGAGAAACATATCCTTATTCCTCTAAGGATAATTTAGACCGCTATCTGGTGATCTACTCCTAGATTACCTTTGTACCCTCTTGCCAGATATGTGGCAAGGCACACATCAGGTGCGGTACTCAGCATGGCATACCGTATAGAGCCTATGACAAAAGCATAAGGGACGACCTTTGTCCTTCCTCTTTCTTCTGCCGTGGTCGAGCTTTAAGTCTTAACTTCATACCTTACAACTCAGGCAAGAACTCCTTCTTTGACTGATCCATCTTGAACACCTTCAAGATCATGTCAAGGTATGTGCTCATTTGAAAGTACCATTAAGCATTTTGATCTATCCTTATAGATCTTGATGCTCAATGTTCAAGTAGCTTAATCCAGGCTTTCCATTGAAAAACACTTTCCAAATAACCCTATATGCTTTCCAGAAATTCTACGTCATTTCTGATCAACAATATGTCATCCACATATACTTATCAGAAATGTTGTAGTGCTCCCACTCACTTTCTTGTAAATACAAGTTTCTAGTAAACATTGTATAAACCTAAAAGCTTTGATCACTCTATCAAAGCATGTATTCTGACTCCGAGATGCTTGCTCTAGTCCATAGAAGGATTGCTGGAGCTAGCATACCTTTTAGCATCCTTAGGATCGACAAAACCTTTTATTGTATCACATACAACTTTTCTTACGAAAACTGGTAAGAAAACTTGTTTTGACATCCATCTGTAATATTTCATAATCGAAAAATACAGCTAATGCTAACATGATTCCAACGGACTTAAGCATCGCTACGGGTGAGAAATTCTCATCGTAGTCAACTCCTTGAACTTGTGAAAAGACTCTTTCCCACAAGTCGAGCTTCATAGACGATAACATTACCGCCCACGTCCGTCTTCTTCTTAAAGATCCATTTATCTCAATGGCTTGCCGATCAACGGGCAAGTCCACCAAAGTCCATACTTTGTTCTGATACATGGATCCTATCTCGGATTTCATGGCTTCTAACCATTTGTCGGAATACGGGCCCACCATCGCTTCTCCATAGCTCGTAGGTTCATTGTTGTCTAACAACATGATATCTAAGACAGGATTACCGTATCACTCAGGAGCAGTACATATCCTTGTCGACCTACGAGGTTCGATAGCAACTTGATCCGAAGCTTCATGATCACTATCATTAACTTCCTATTCAACAGATGTAGGCGTCACAGAAAGCATCTTTCTGTGTTGCATCACTCTCTGGTTGAAGTAAAGGTTCGACAACCTCATCAAGTTCTATCTTCCTCCCACTCAATTCTTTCAAGAGAAACTCCTTCTCGAGAAAGGACCCGTTCTTAGCGACAAACAATTTGCCCTCGGATCTAAGATAGAAGGTATACCCAACTGTCACCTTTGGGTATTCTATGAAGATGTGTTTGTCCGCTTTTGGGTTCGAGCTTATCCGGCTGAAGCCTTAAGCATCGCAGCCCCAAACATTAAGAAACGACAACTTTGGTTTCTTGCCAAACCAATGTTCACACGGTGTCATCTCATCGGAATTACGTGGTGCCCTATTTAAAGTGAATGTGGTTGCCTCTAATGCCTAACCCATAAACTATTGTGGTAATTTGATAAGAGACATCATGGTATGCATCATATCCAATAGGGTGCAGTTATGATGTTCGGACACACCATCACACTATGGTGTTCCAGGCTGTATTAGTTGTGAAACAATATCCACAATGTCTTAATTTTGTGCCAAACTCGTAATTCATATATTCATCTCCATGATCATATCATAGATATTTTATCCTCTTGTCACGACGATCTTTCAACTTCACCCTGAAATTACTTGAACCTTTCAATAATTCAGACTCGTGATTCATCAAGTAAATGTACTCAACATCTACTCAAATCATCTGTGAAGTAAGAACATAACGATATCCACTACACGCCTCAGCACTCATTGGACTGCACACATCAAAATGTATTACTTCCAACAAGTTGCTTCCTAGTTCCATTTTACTGAAAACGAGGCTTTCAGTCATCTTGCCCATGTGGTATGATTTGCATGTCTCAAGTGATTCAAAATCAAGTGAGTCCAAATGGTCCATTTGCATGGAGTTTCTTCATGCATATACACCAATAGACATGGTTCACATGTCTCAAATTTTTCAAAAACGAGTGAGCCCAAAGATCCATCAACATGGAGCTTCTTCATGCATTTTATACCGATATGACTTACGTGGCAGTGCCACAAGTAGGTGGTACTATCATTACTATCTTATATCTTTTGGCATGAACATGTGTATCACTACGATCGAGATTAAAAAAAAACCATTCATTTTAGGTGCAAGGCCATTGAAGGTATTATTCAAATAAACAGAGTAACCATTATTCTCCTTAAATGAATAACCGTATTGCGATAGACATAATCCAATCATGTCTATGCTCAACGCAAACACCAATCTCCATGGTAGAGGGAGCGTGCGATGCTTGATCACATCAAGCTTGGGAAAAACTTCCAACACATATCGCCAGCTCACCTTTAGCTAGTCTCCGTTTACTCCGCAGCCTTTTATTTCGAGTTTACTAACACTTAGCAGTCGAACCGGTATCTAATACCATGGTGCTACTAGGAGTACTAGTAAAGTACACATTAACACAATGTATATCCAATATACTTCTATCGACCTTGCCAGCCTTCTCATCTACCAAGTATCTAGGGTAATTCTGCTCCAGTGGCTGTTCCCCTTATTACAGAAGCACTTAGTCTCGGGTTTGGGTTCAACCTTGGGTTTCTTCACTAGAGCAGCAGCTGATTTGCCGTTTCATGAAGTATCCCTTTTTGCCCTTGCCCTTCTTGAAACTAGTGGTTTCACCAACCATCAACAATTGATGCTCCTTCTTGATTTCTACTTTTGTGGTGTCAAACATCGCGAATATCTCAAGGATCATCATATATGTCCCTGATATATTATAGTTCATCACGAAGCTCTAGCAGCTTGGTGGTAATGACTTCGGAGAAACATCACTATCTCATCTGGAAGATCAACTCCCACTCGATTCAAATGATTGTTGTACTCAGACAATCTGAGCACAAGCTCAACAATTGAGCTTTTCTCCCTTAGTTTGCAGGCTAAGAAAATCGTCAGAGGTCTTATACCTCTTGACGTGGGCACGAGCCTGAAATCCCAATTTCAGCCCTCGAAACATCTCATATGTTTCGTGACGTTTCAAAATGTCTTCATTGCCTCAACTCTAAACCGTTTAACTGAACTATCACGTAGTTATCAAAATGTGTATGTCAGATGTTCGCAACATCCACAGACGACGTTCGAGGTTCAGCACACTGAGCGGTGCATTAAGGACATAAGCCTTCTATGAAGCAATGAGGACAATCCTCAGTTTACGAACCTAGTCCGCATAATTGCTACTATGAACTTTCAACTAAATTTTCTCTAGGAACATATCTAAACAGTAGAACTAAAGCGCGAGCCACGACATAATTTGCGAAGACCTTTTGACTATGTTCAGGATAATTAAGTTCATCTAATCAAATTATTTAATGAACTCCCACTCAGATAGACATCCCTCTAGTCATCTAAGTGAAACATGATCCGAATCGACTAGGCCGTGTCCGATCATCACATGAGACGGACTAGTCATCAATGGCGAACATCTCATGTTGATCGTATCTTCTATACGACTCATGTTCGACCTTTCGGTCTTCCATGTTCCGAGGCCATGTCTGTACATGCTAGGCTCGTCAAGTCAACCTAAGTGTTTCGCATGTGTCCTGAGGCCATGTCTGTACATGCTAGGCTCGTCAGCACCCGTTGTATTCGAGCATTAGAATCTATCACACCCGATCATCACGTGGTGCTTCGAAACAACGAACCTTCACAACGGTGCACAGTTAGGGGGAACACCTTTCTTGAAATTTTAGTGACGGATCATCTTATTTAAGCTACCATCGTTCTAAGCAAATAAGATGTAAAACATGATAAACATCACATGCAATCAAATAGTGATATGATATGGCCAATATCATTTTGCTCCTTTTGATCTCCATCTTCGGGGCTCCATGATCATCGTTGTCACCGGCATGACACCATGATCTCCATCATCGTGTCTTCTTGAAGTTGTCTCGTCATCTATTACTTCTACTACTATGGCTAACGCTTTAGCAATAAAGTAAAGTAATTACATGATGTTTATGTTGACACGCGGGTCATAAATAAATTAAGACAACTCCTATGGCTCCTGCTGGTTGTCATACTCATCGACATGCAAGTCGTGATTCCTATTACAAGAACATGATCAATCTCATACATCACATATATCATTCATCACATCCTTTTGGCCATATCACATCACACGGCACATGCTGCAAAAACAAGTTAGACGTCCTCTAATTGTTGTTGCAAGTTTTTATGTGGCTGCTATAGGTTTCTAGCAAGAACGTTTCTTACCTACGCCAAAACCACAACGTGATATGCCAATTTCTATTTACCCTTCATAAGGACCCTTCTCAACGAATCCGATCCGACTAAAGTGGGAGAGACAGACACCCGCTAGCCACCTTATGCAACTAGTGCATGTCAGTCGGTGGAACCAGTCTCACGTAAGAGTACGTGTAAGGTCGGTCCGGGCGGCTTCATCCCACGATGCCGCCAAATCAAGATAAGACTAGTAACGGCAAGAAAATTGACAAAATTGACGCCCACAACAACTTGTGTTCTACTCGTGCATAGAAACTACGCATAGACCTAGCTCATGATGCCACTGTTGGGGAACGTAGCAGAAATTCAAAATTTTCTACGCATCACCAAGATCAATCTATGGAGTAATCTAGCAATGAGGGAAGGAGAGTGCATCTACATACCCTTGTAGATCGCTAAGTGGAAGCGTTCAAGTGAACGGGGTTGATGGAGTCGTACTCGTCGTGATCCAAATCACCGATGATCCTAGTGCCGAACGCATGGCACCTCCATGTTCAACACACGTACAGCCCGGTGACGTCTCCTACACCTTGATCCAGCAAGGGGAGCAGGAGAGGTTGAGAAGACTCCATCCAGCAGCAGCACGACGGCGTGGTGGTGGTGGAGGAGCGCGGGACTCCAGCAGGGCTTCGCCAAGCACTACGAGAGACGAGGAGGGAGAGGGGTAGGGCTGTGCCAACAGGGAGAGCAAATCACATCTGTTGGGCAGCCCCAAACCTCAAGTATATATAGGGGAAGGGGAGGGGCTGCGCCCCCACCTAGGGTTCCCTCCCTAGGGGTGGCGGCCAGCCCTAGATCCCATCTAGGGGGCGGCCAATGGGGGAGAGAGGGGGGCGCACCACTAGGTGGGCCTTAGGCCCATATGAGCCTAGGGTTTGCCCCCTTCCCCTCTTGGAGGCGCCTTGGGCCTTGGTGGGAGGCGCCCCAGCCCACCTAGGGGCTGGTCCCTTCCCACTATTGGCCCATGTAGGCCTCCGGAGCTGGTGGCCCCACCTGGTGGACCCCCGGACCCCTCCGGTGGTCCCGGTACACTACCGGTGATGCCCGGAACACTTCCAGTGGCCAAAACCATACTTCCTATATATCAATCTTTACCTCCGGACCATTCCGGAACTCCTCGTGATGTCCGGGATCTCATCCGGGACTCCGAACAACATTCGGTAACCGCATACATACTTTCCCTATAACCCTAGCATCATCGAACCTTAAGTGTGTAGACCCTACGGGTTCGGGAACCATGCAGACATGACCGAGACAATTCTCCGGCCAATAACCAACAGCGGGATCTGGATACCCATGTTGGCTCCCACATGTTCCACGATGATCTCATCGGATGAACCACGATGTCAAGGACTTAATCAATCCCGTATACAATTCCCTTTGTCTAGCGGTACGATACTTGCCCGAGATTCGATCGTCGGTATCCCGATACCTTGTTCAATCTTGTTACCGGCAAGTCTCTTTACTCGTTCCGTAACACATCATCCCGTGATCAACTCCTTGATCACATTGTGCACATTATGATGATGTC